>NW_017536987.1:94616-103639 GCF_001853355.1 Bactrocera latifrons | reverse complement strand
TCACAAACACCTAAGGTGCTATTGAAGCCATTTCCCTCGCCGCATTCCTTCTCCACCAGTTTTCCGTTCGAACATTCATAATATTTGTCACAATTATCGGGGTAGTTTGGGAACGGTATCAATTCACCTTCCTTATAACCACCAGGGCAATCGCAAGTTGCTTCCGTAGCGGGTGTCGTAACTTCGGAACATTCAGTAGTGGCAACTGGCCAACAGATATGGTCAACATCGGGTTCACAAACACCTAAGGTGCTATTGAAGTCATTTCCTTCGCCGCATTCCTTCTGCTCAAGTTTTCCGTTCGAACATTCATAATATTTGTCACAATTCTCGGGGTAGTTAGGGAACGGTATCAATTCACCTTCCTTATAACCACCAGGGCAATCGCAAGTTGCTTCCGTAGCGGGTGTCGTAACTTCAGTACAATCTATTGATGGCGTGGATTCAGTGGTTGATTCTGTTGTCTCAGTAGTAGGTGTTGCAACTTCAGTACACTCTGTTGATGGCGTGGATTCAGTGCTTTCGCTAATGCATTCAGTCGTTGATTCTGTTGTCTCGGTAGTGGAACACTCGGTTGTAACTGGTGAACACTCGCCTGGTAAACAACTGTTTTCAATCGAACTGAAATAACTGCCTTCTGGACAATATTGCTGGATTGGCTTTGCGGAARCACAGATGTAATAACTGTAGCAATCTTTTACATCTTGCACAAACTCTCCATCTTTTTTGCCTACGCATAAGTTCTCCCAGCAAAACTGTCCATCTGGATCAGGCAGACAAATCCTTTTGGAACGATTAAAATAGCTGCCACTACCGCACTCTTGTTCAATTGTCTCGCCCGCAGCACATACATAAAATGAAGAACAAGAAGATTCATTGGGCAAATAGGTGCCATTATTTTCACCAATACACTTATTTTGCCAACATTCAGAGTTAGTGTCTGGTATGCATGTTCTAGTCGGAGAATTGAAGCGACTTCCAACATCGCAAACTTGTGGATAAGCTTCATTTTGGTTGCAAATATAGAAATTACGACAGTATCCAGGTTGATCAAGATAAACACCAGAGGTTTCATTAGCACATACGTTAATATTCTAAAAATGTATTTAAACGCGCAGGTTAAGGTCAGTGGGATTCCACTTTTATTTAAAAGAGGAAATTTTGAAAAACTTACCGCATCTAAAGACATGGCTAGTGTCAATTTGCAAAGACCCTCGATGTAATTTGAGCATTTTCCTGTCTTCGAATTATATACCTTGCCTACGGCGCAAACTACTTCTCTCTTTACACTCCTATTCGTACAACGATAGTAGCGAGTGCAATCGGTAGGATCCGGCCAGTGAAGTGCCAACTTACGAGACTTACGGTACTTACACTCTGCATCAGCTGCATAACAAAGTGCAGCTGTGGTCAATAAAACCACAGCGGTGAGAGTAACTACGAGATTCAAATTAGTTTATTTGTTATTAGCATTGTATGAATACATGTGAACATTCATATTAACAAATTATAGTTAAATTAAGGAACAGTAGTTTGACTTACCGTTCATTCTAAGTGTAGTTKGTGAAGTTTTTTAGTTACAATTTTTAAATGTCCTCTCACTAGTTTTTAAAAGTACTTGTAACAATACCGAATCACTTGCTTAAATAAGACTCTATCGTCGTTTTATTAAATTTTAGATCATTTTATACCTAAATTTCGTTTATGAATTGACACTTCAATACAATTTATTTACAACTTGTTACTACAGTAATTTTACTTGTTTAAAATTTTATCTAATTCTAGATCATGTTCATACAAATGTTTCTTAATTGATTTTTAAGTTTTTTCGCATTTTTCAGAGAAATGAACAGAGAGTGCATCATGTAGAATACCAACGTAATAGGCCACACCTTTATAAGTTATTGATGTTTTTACTTCATTGCCATTGATTGCATCGATAGCGTTATCATGATGTGATTATGAATGAATTATTCTCATTCACGTTTGCTATTGACATTGACACCTTCAACTAGATGCAACTATTGACTGCAAGACAAAAAGAGAGATGTGTGATAATCAAAGGTGATCCTGCAGCACATGCTGAAAATCCGGGATGAATCCGCAATTAGACGTAAAGGTAAAGCGACGAATTTCACCTCTGATCTTTCCATAAGGGAAGTATTGTACCATATTATGTTATGATTTCTAACCGAAAGGTTATAAAAGTGGTCTAAGAGGGGGGACATTAAAATACATGTACATTTGTAATTTTATTTTTAATTTTTGTATAAGATAATAATGTTTCAATAACAATTGATGAGTAAAAAAATATTTTCAAATATGACCGAACATATTCAAACTAATAATACCCTTTTACTAACACATTTCTTTAAAATATTTGGCAAAAACACTATACACAATTATGTACAATATAGTATATCCAAAACCTATGTGTTGTTGACTACTCAATTGAAAGTAACCTCTATTACTATAACAGGGTTTGGTCAAAAACTTTGCTTGCATTACTTTAGTAGGTTTCAATTTAATATCTACATATAACACAAAATCAATGGACGAAATATTTGCTTCTTCTTTGCTATACATATTACAAATATGTTATAAGGTTAAAAATTACTCTATTATATTAATACATAATATATAATATTAATTCGAAATTTGACACCACGATGCACCAAATTATAGTGACGCGTACACAATGCATTTGATACGTCGATTGAAAACATGATTTTCCATAAAATCTGAAAGTTCTCAGGTATTTGAGAAGCAGAATGTTAAAAGTCAGGTTTGAGAAGATACATTTTTTTTTTAGATTCTAGATAAAATTAGTGAACGAAATAACTTGCTTTCAGTTGAATTTTATATCGAAAGATATTATTATGCATAATTTTAGGCGATGGGTAAAGAAAAAAAAATTGGATCCGATTTTATACCCGAGAGAAATTTTTCAGAAAGGTATTATAACAGTGTTCATTTAATACTGGCAAAAAATAATTTTGAATCGGTTTTTTTCAAATAACAACTACATCTTTTGTGGCCGTTTGTTTTGGAATTTATTTGCATATATAATATTTGGAGTCCCACCGATGTGAGCCGGTATCAGACTACATATTTGACGTCGGTATCGATTCTTATGACTGATACACATAGAAATTTTGTTTCGCTTTGCGTCAGACATTTTGTTTGATAGAAAAGCTCGATGCGCTTGTGTGAGTACGTTCACATCGAAACGAAACGCGGCAAGGCGAAGCTAAATGTGGGGAAACTCTTATCTTTATAGGCTTCTCCCAGCAACAGTCACCAGTTATTAGAGAGAAACATTGAAAGCAAAGAACTCAATATTTGCTTCTGATTACACGCACATAAGCCTCTGTCTTTATTCTTTTAATTTCTATTCTGATGATTATGGAGCAATAATAAGCTCTGAAGTTCCTATTTCAAATCTCGGATTCGTCTTTAACAGCTATGACAAATATACGATTTCTGTTTTCTTAGAATACAATATATAGATATATACGGGTGAAAGGCAACAACGTTATTTATATACATCAATGTTATTCTCATCGTTTATCAGTTACAAATATTCCACAATGCATTCCCTATATTGGTTAAACAAAACTGAAGTATGTGTTTACATACCACAAGAAATATTATCGAAACCTTCGATTTAATATGCCAGCCACATTTATATAAATGCAGAGGATTATAAGATAATCATTAGTATCACTTGCGACGACACCCAAGAACTTTAAGGCAATTGGTAAATCAAGAAAATATTATTTTGTACAGTGTTTCAGTAAAACATGCAGCTGCTGACGTTTTTTGGGTTATGGATCGGATTAACTGTTGCTCTTAATGACATGGTAAGTATGTGATCGAAAGAACTAAAAAAAACTATGTTGATGTCAAGTACTTGATTACACTCCTTATTTTTTAATACATATATAGTTAATAAGATTTAGTTCAAAATTTGTATAATAACTTTGTATCGGATTTCAGATTGAACAACCGATAAAACATCCCGATTGCCCATTGATTGACGATCCAATGCATCCTGTACAATTGCCCCACCCTACCAACTGCAGAAAGTACTACACTTGCAAAAATAGATATGCTTACGCAATGGTTTGTGGGAATGGACTTCAATGGAATATTCTGACATATCGCTGTGATTTTCCCTCAGTTACAAAATGTTCCACTAGCATTCCCGAATCGATATATCCAACGAATCCAACCGAAAGCAGCGCATATCCCACATTGGAAAAATCCTTTTTCACATCAGACTCTGCAGACTGCAACAAGTTCTATAAGTGCATCTCAATGCGTTGTCCTTCGTACATGTATTGGAATTCTTTGCTAGAGCGATGCGATTTACCACAAAATGGGGACTGCAAAAATTCGCCACAGATATGGACACTTCCACCATATATTGATAATTTCATAGCGACCGCTGCAACTCCTCCAACAGCAGCACAAGAGGATCGAGGGCCACCTTCATATAATCCGGAATATGACACTGATAAAACCAATTTCTTACATTTATGCAATACCCCCGGAGTTGATTACGTGAGACATCCTTTTGACTGTCATAAATTTATACAATGCGATGGCTTTGCAACGGTCCAAACCTGTGGGAACGGTCTTTTCTGGAACTCAGAAGTAATGGCTTGTGATCGTTACTGCAAATAAGATTATTCCTAAATATGTTTGAGGCCCTGCATTCTTTTCTTTCTTGTGTATAAATGCATATTTTAATAAATATTCTTCTTCATCTTTATCTATGTATACGTAACATGAGCTGAGTCATCGATATTTTTGGTAATAACACTTTTGTCTAATTGTTTCCGACATGCACAACGTAATATTGGGAAATTTATACGACTAATCATGGAAAATTTTACCTTATAGAAGGTTATCCGCATTCAGCCTTTATGTATCTGTATCGATATAATTAAAAATGTTCAGTGTGCGTGTAAAGTGTGATACGGGTATCCGATGTTAGTTGGCGTCATAAATAAAACGTAAGTAGAATGAAGCAATATCTGGATTCATGATCCTCATATGCTATTCCTAATTTCCTACTCCCTTTTTTAACCACTCTGAAACACTCACAGATAGGAAAAAGTGAATCATCACATTTCAAAATATGCGATTCAATTAGTATTGTGTTGCCCAAGAACAGGACTATATCCTCCACCTTTGAATTAGATGAAAGAACGAAATCGATAGAAAAAATGTAATTAAATGCTTAAGAAGAATTGATTTAAAGTGTTTTTAGAAATAGTAGATAATAGCCTAACACTGCAGAAAGACTCTCTTGTGCATAATAAAGTCCTTATACAGAATGTAGACAAGTTCGAACATCATCTACGTCTGCATTCCATAGAATGCCGATGTGAATTCAATAAAATCATCTGGCAATACGTAGAACAAGTAAACCTCGAAATATTAGTACGACGTTCCGGGTATATTGATATTTTGCGTTTTCGTCCCCTATTAAAAGCACGTACACAACATCCCAATATCAGCAATATATGGAAAAGTAATCATTCGCAAATATGTTGTTTTGGTTGTAAATTTATCGCTACTATCAGATTATTTGTAAACAATGCTTGATTGCTTTAAATTACTCAGCATATACACTTATACTCTTACATACATAAATTCTCTTACATACAGTTATTTGAAAATATTTTTTCTATGATATTTTTTGGGCGAGTTTTTTTTTTTCCTTAAATATACATTTTGATTTTATCCTTCAAAACAAGGACCTAGATGTGAATATGGCAACGAATCAGCTACTTCACTTCCAACCGAATATACATGGAACTGTAGTCAGAACTTTGACTTGGTTTGTTTTTATTATTCTAGACACCACAAGTTGGATACGAACTATCAAACGACCAGATGTTAAACACCCCCTCAACCTCATACGATTTATGGTTACGACGTAGCTTATAAATATGTAAGTTCCCCTATGATGAGTATTATAATTTGTTGCTATATTCCCAACACATTCTTTGCTAAATTTTATAAGTAAAAAAATACATACATACAATATGTACGTATTTACGGATACATATGACTTATAAGGAAACATATACATGCATATGTTATGCATTTATATTTGAACGAATATGTAAGACGTTATAACGCAAATTTATATCAAGATTTCAGAAAGGAACGATGTAGCAGTGTGTCATTTAATGTTTTGATATGAGTATAGTGTATGCAAATATTTCCAACTTTAGCATTATGATAAGAAACTAAGAATGTTTATAAAGATTGGAAAGTATTTTACACAGCTCAATTGATGATTCGTATTTGAATATTAAAAGTCGCGTTATATAAAAATTTGACTCTTCAGGAATTTCGATAATCAACATTTATTTGGGAGAAAACATGTGGTATTTATTAGGTGTTTTGTTAAGTTTTGCATTTTTGCAAAACTCCGTTTTGTCTCGGAAACTTGATGTAAGTTATGAGTTGCTGCCTGCATGTGTGCAAATATATAATATATGTATGTATGTATATATATTTTTTGCAGCAACGAACTGATGCGGGCTTCCCGTATATCTGCAGCAATCGCAATGGTGTCACTATACYCATGCCGGGTTCCTGTACAGGTTTCTTTATTTGCGTCGATGGGAATGCTATAGCCAGCTCGTGTGGCAGCTTTTATCATTTCAATACACAAACCGGACTATGTGATCATCCGTTAAAAGCTAATTGTCAAGTTGATTTGTCACAAATCAAAAATATTACATCCACAACGAATGAAAAGAAACAAGGTACTCGTTCATCTTTACCTAAACCGAAAACACCTGCCGAAGTTGTTGCGGATCTGAGTATCGGTTCGATTTGCAAAAACTTGCCGACCGGTACGCTGTTACCAAAACCAGATTCTTGCTCACAATACTACGTGTGTATATTGGGCAGGCCCTATCGTCGTACCTGTCCCCCAATGCTTCATTTTAACGCAACAAGAGAATTATGTCAAGACCCCACAATGGCCAAATGCAGTATACAATCGAAAAAATCAACTAAGAAGGAAATCGAACTAATTAATACAGTAGCAACTAATTCAAAAAAATACGACATAGCTAATTTAGATAATCTAGGCAATACCGATAGTACGAAAATTGACACCATATGCATAATGAGCCCAAACGGTACTTTGTTCCCTTTCCAATATGACTGTAACCGCTTTATTTTCTGTATGAATCACCAAGCTTTGGTGTTGATATGTCCGGAGGGACATCATTTCAGTGTAAGAAATGGGCGTTGCGAATGGCCCTCCATTGCGAAATGCCAATCACACGATTGGTGAAGAATATATTGTGTTATCTAGGTCGGAGCGTTTAAACTACTATTTGCCATTATCATTATGTTATCGAAATAGCCATGTATTATGAAAATGAACATTTTATGAAAAATTTAAATTAATGTAATCATAAGCTGCTAGAATAACGCGACCGAGGAGCATTTTCCCAGATTCTACCTACCAGAGACACTACGTATTACGTAGCATTACTTAAAATAGTTTATACTTGAACATTACGTAATATATTCGAAAAGCTTCAGTAATATTGGGAACAATTGGTATTATTTGGTACAGTAAATAAAACACCTGACCACTATTTGATTGTTTTCGTTAATATTTTTTGTTGTTATTTTTACGCTGACTCAATCGAGTTAAAACTCTAAAGCTAATTTCTCTTTAAAGCCTCATAATTCTCCTTGCATAACCCACATATTACTGATTTGTTCTACATGCCCGTTAGCAGCTTTAAGTAAGTACACAGTAAGTACACAGTTGTATCATGTAATAATGAAGGACCCAGCATTTTGTAACAAATACAGTTTCCTTTAATTTCAAATTGATAGATATATTTAAGTATATACATGCATACATACTTATAATTTTAGTTAGAAAAACCGATTTCCTTGTTAAGTGATAAATATAGCTGAAGATACCCAATCGGCTTTGAACAGTTCAAAAAGTTTAATATTCAGATCAAATTAGTTCATATAACCATCTTCCATATTAACGCTCTCCTAATGGGTAAGAAGTCATATAAATATGTACATTTTTATTTAGACTAAAAATGCGGTATCTAAAGATCTTGGAAAAGTTTGAGAGGAAAATTTTAATTTAAATATGCTATGTTTATATAAGGTATCAAAGGGCATTGCCTTTTAGACATAATATAACGTAAGACAATAATATTCAGTTAACATCCTTCGGTATGGTAGTAAAAGAATTTAAATATGTTAGCATCCGAAACTCGTTGGCCAATCACAGACCCCCAAATTATAGTTGAACATTAATAGTGATGGGCAACTACGCTGCACTTCACACTCACACTGGCACACAATATAGTCTGTGCTGCAAGCATCAGTTTTGATAGCAAAAGAGGTGCCGTCCTGCTGGCCAACGCACCGACCTCCAGTTGCACAATGAGTTCCAGATGGTCCCGCCGACGGACCACTTGGTGGATCTTGAGGCCAGGGACAATTTACATTTCCTGGATAATCGCATTCGCCAGTTACGGAATTAAACAGCAAATTATTGGAGCAAGTAAAAACATTTTCCTTTCCACCAACACAAACCACGAATTTTTGACAATTTCCCTCCAAAATACTGTTGGAACCATCTTTTACATTACAACACAATGGATCACAATCAGGAGTGTCTTGTGTGGGTCCAGGTATTGTGAAGGTACCGTCAGTTGTGGCTATCGTTGTCTGAGCTTGTGTTGTTGTATCCCAATCTATTGGTGTTGGTGTTATCGTTTGAGCAGGGGTCAGTGGTGAATTAGGATTTGAGGTTGGTTCCGGAGTCGATGGAGTTTGCGATGGTGTTGGAGTTGGACTAGTTGTACCCCAAGCTATTGGTGTAGGTGTTAACGTTTCAGTTGGAGATGTTGATGAATTAGGATTTGAAGTTGGTTCCGGAGTCGATAGAGTTGGACTTGCTGTATCCCAAGCTATTGGTGTTGGTGTTAACGTTTCAGTTGGAG
>NW_017536987.1:92020-94421 GCF_001853355.1 Bactrocera latifrons | reverse complement strand
GATGGTGATGAATTAGGAGTTGAAGTTGGTTTCGGAGTCGTTGTATCCCAAGCTGTTGGTGTTGGTGTGAAGGTTTCAGTTGGAGATGGTGATGAGTTAGGATTTGAAGTCGGTTCCGGAGTTAATGGAGTTGGACTTGTTGTATCCCAAGCTATTGATGTTGGTGTTAACGTTTCAGTTGGAGATAGTGATGAATTAGGATTCGACGTTGGTTCCGGAGTCGATGGGGTTTGCGATGGTGATTGAGTTGGACTTGATGTTTCGCAAGCTATTGATGTTATCGTTTGAGAAGGAGTCGGTGATGGGTTTGGATTAGATGTTGGTTCAGGTCTAATTGAATTCAATAGAGTTTGCGATGGTGATTGATTTGGACTTGATGTAACGCAAGTTGTTGATGTTGGTGATGGGCTTGGATTTGACGTTGTTTCCAAAGTCGATGGAGTTTGCGATGGTGATTGAGTTGGACTTGATGTATCGCAAACTATTGGGGTTGGAGTTATCGTTTGAGAATAGGTCGGTGATGGGTTTGGATTTGACGTTGGTTCCGCAGTCGATGCAGTTTGCGATGGTGTTTGAGTTGGTCTTAATGTATCACAAGCTTTTGGCGTTGGAGTTATCGTTTGAGAAGAGTTTGGTGATGGCTTTGGATTAGACGTTGGTTCCGGTGTCGATAGAGTTTGAGATGGTGATTGCGTTGAAGTTGTTGTATCGCAAAATATTGGTGCTGGTGTTATCGTTTGAACAGGGGTCAGTGATGAATTAGGATTTGATGTTGGCTCCGTAGTCGATGGAGTTTGCGATGATGATTGAGTTGGACTTGATATATCGCAAGTTGTTATTGTTGGTACTAGCGTTTCAGTAGGGGTCGGTGATGGGTTTGGATTTGACGTTGGTTCCAGAGTAATYTGATTTGAATGAGTTTGCGAGGATAATTGAATTGGAGTATTGCAAGGCGTTGAGGTTGTAGAAGGACTTATAGTAGGTGCTGTTGGAGTGATATCTGAATTACATCCTGCACAACACACACTGCAGTCACATTCGCAAGTGGTTTTTAAAAAGGAAGACCTTTCTTTCGAGCAACCAGCGCGTGATGGGTAATCACATATTTCATCTTGAGCATTAAATGCTAATCCACTAGGACAATTCTGAACACGTCCGAATGATGTATTAATACATTGCACAAATTTAGAACAATCGGTTTGGTGAGCTAACCTTTTACCTATCACCTCTTTGATACATCGCGTTTCTTTCACATTATCTCCTTCGGCAGCTAGCACAAAAATAGCTAGCGTTATCACTGCAATAACAATCCGGTCACTTTTAAGGAAAACTCATAAGTAGAGCAATATTAAACAAACCTCTTAACATCCTTATATATTAAATTTAGTTCAGCAGAATATACTTCCTTGTCAGAAGACGAACCTTTATTGCTTCATATAGGGCCAAATTCCATTTATATACTGGTCGGAAAATATTGTTTAAATCTAATTAAATTAGAGTTGTTTGTAATTGCAAACAACTAGGATGCGTGTATGGCGTATATTCTGGTATGTACATATGTATATACAATGGCAAACATTACTTTATCGAACCTTATCGAGATTGCAACGAGCAGCATCAAAGATTGATATCATAATGTCGATTGTTTTTTGCAACTTATTAATAATATCTGCATTGACACAATGCCTTTTAATAATTTAGCATCTTCTTGGCGAAAATTGCGAAAAGGGTAATTATTTAACGTTTTTAAATTTTTTATGTAATTCCTTTTTAATACATTGTATCATTTCGCTAATTCTCGTTATTTTCGCGATTTAAAAAAAAATTATGAGCCATTTTTAAATAAATTCTGTTTAATAAATGTTGGGCAATATCAGAGTTATAGCTTTAATCTGTTAATATAATCATCGTTCTGTAATGCTGCTTGTTTAGGACAGAGGAACATTAGGCAGAACTTGGCCAATCGCAAACATTAAGTATTGAATTAAAAACTAAGCCCAAAGGGCATGGCCTTTGGATTCCACATTCACACTGACAAACTATGTAACCATTTGATCCAGAATCAGGAAACATGGCGCCATCAGGCTGATTTTCACATACTCCTTTATTGTTGCATGTAGTACCAGAAGGCCCAGTCGCTGAGCCACTTAATRTGGTAGATGTGGATTCAGTGGTTATATCAGACGTCGTGGACGATGGGATTGAAGACGACGAACTTGATGGCGTTGATGTTGTACCCTCAGTGGTTATATCAGAGGTAGTTGACGATAGTGTTGAAGACGACGAACTTGATGGTGTTGATGTTGTACCTTTTGTGGTTATATCAGAGGTTGTTGACGCTGGGCTTGAAGCGGACGAGCTTGATGGCGTTGATGTTGTATCCTCAGTGGTTATATCAGAG
>NW_017536987.1:68730-91890 GCF_001853355.1 Bactrocera latifrons | reverse complement strand
ACGATGGTGTTGAAGACGACGAACTTAATGGTGTTGATGTTGTACCTTTTGTGGTTATATCAGAGGTTGTTGACGCTGGGCTTGAAGCGGACGAAATTAATGGCGTTGATGTTGTACCCTCAGTGGTTGTATCAGAAGTTGTAGACGATGGGGTTGAAGACGGCGAACTTGATGACGTTAATGTTGTACCTTTTGTGGTTATATCTGTTGGTGAGCTAGAAGTTCCCGGTGCATCTGTACTATCTGGAGGCCAATCGCAAACATTAAATACTGAATTAAAAATTAAGCCAGAGGAGCAAGGCATTGCTATTCCACATTCGCATTGACACACTATATAACCATTTGATCCAGAATTAGGAAACATGGCGCCATCAGGCTGATTTTCACATACTCCTTTGTCATTGCATGTAGAACCTGAAGGACCAGTAGATGGACCACTTAGTTCTTGAATTAATGATATCCCATGAGGTTTGTGAAGATCATCTATTACGTTATTTCCATTGGCATATAAGGCACACAATAAAACTCCGAATATTACTATAAATATAAATTTAATTTTATAGTCAAATCCTGAGGTCTTGATAAAAATAAGCCATTGTTCATACCGTTTCGCATTTCTATTGGAATTAATTGTGTTGTGAAGATGTTAAGCGACCCAGAAATCTTTGTAGACTGATTACTTTGTCAATAAGTTACTAAGTAATAAATATTAAACCAATTTCTCAGAGTATAGAAACAATTAAAGAAGTTTCAGGTGTATATCAAGCTTCTAAAAATCACCGCCCTTTCAATAAGTATAAGTATACAGTTTATAACCACATTTCCTGCTGAATGAGATATACTCTTATATATAAAAAAAATTTAATGCACTTTTGGTAAGTGCAGATGGATATCTTCTCAAGAGAATTATAAATACCTACTTATATTCGAAAAGCACTGTTTAATTTTCAGTTTAAAATATTTCATGTATGATTGTACAAATGTATGCCTAACCTTAACGTTGAAAATAACATAAACGACTTAAAATATTTTTTAAACATCTTTTATATATTTATAAAAATAATTAATTTTAATAAGATCGTAATCAAGAACACTAACGAACTGCTGTGATTTGAAATAACCTGGCGAGTATCGGGGAAATTAAATAAATCTTTGAATTATTTACTGTAACTATGAAAAAATTATTTTAGTCGATTGTATTATTTTCATAGTAAGGGTTTGATATTCATATATAAATGGGTGTACATACAATGTATAATATGTGCAATAATTAAGACTATCTTATCATTAATGGCGAAATCAATTTGGAAAGGTTTAGGTTAATGCAGAAAATATAAACATATAGTGAAATTATGTTGAAAATTATTTACCATTCAATTTTGAAATAATTTCCCTACATATAGTATAATAGTGTCTCACATCTGCTCCTCCAAAATTTATTAATTAAAACATCATGAGCTCTAAGAATGTTTCTACATTCCTTTAAGTTAAAAATTTCAAAAAATGTGGAGGGAAAGGTCGAATAATATATGTATATCTGTGTCAAAGCATTTTATTAAGCATATCGTGATAAGACTGTACGATGGTACAGACTTACCTTATCGCTCGCCTATACCCAGTACAATGATTTCGATCCTTAAACTCTCATATAATGTACCTGATATAATGAATTTAATAGCTCTGAACTTCGAATAAGTAAATGATTGTACACAGGCAGAGACAATAACTATAAAGAAACCCAAGTCTCAAGAAACCCCAGAAAGTCAAACACGTACTCTGTTTCAAATGATTAACTAGTGTTGATTTCTAATTAACAGAAAAGTTACCGGTTACTTTTTATTTAAATTTGGGGAAATTTATGCATACTTATTTTCTTGGTGATAAAACACATGCCAATTTAATTTACTTTTCATTTTCATAGAACTCACTGAAGTAAAAATTCTAATTAGTAAAGATGGCAACAGAGATTGTGGTGTGTTCAATTAATTCTGCGAGATTTTATAACTGATAACATTGAGACCGATAAAGCATACATTTATACAAATGACTTTGTATTACAATCACAGTGGATTCCTTGTATGCCCATTCGACATTCGGCTCCCCGCTTGGTTAGTAAGGTAGAAGTTATCTAATGGAAGGTCCAAGAGACGTGATGTTTCAAAGGGATCGAGCTATTGGGAGATAATCGTTAAATTAGGAGGATTTATTGAAAAAAACGGTTTGAGTCATGCGAGTCAAAACAAACGGATTTTGGTTATCTCAATCTCTGCAGCAAGGCATAATAGTCGACGCAAAAATGTTGCAGTGTAAATATCAGCTGAGTATCTGCACAAAACAAACGCAACATTGGTATATTTATTTATGTACTTGCTCGCATATGGGATATGCTGATCCCATATCTCTCTTTTCCGTGCAGGAAAGATATTTTAGACCTGGTTTTTATACTATGGCAACCTGTTGCTACAGAGTATAATAGTTTTATTCACCTAACGGTTGTATATATCACAACTAAGTGAAATAGATATAGGATTATATATGTATATATATATAAATGATGAGGATGACGAGAAAAGTTTTAATCCGGCTGATTCACTGCCTGTCCGTGCTAGCTGTAACTCGAGTAAAGATTGATATCTTGATGAAATTTGGTAGGCAACCCATTTTTGATACACAGGTAGTTACCGAATATTTGGACGCCTATAGTTGACTTTTAATCGAAAATATTGGTCTATGTGTGAGATATATAATTGAAATTCAAGGATAATGATCTCTGACAATGATATGTCGGACCGCGAAGTATTGGTCCCATATACCTAATATAAAAATTTTCGAACTTCGGGGTGACTTTGTGCCGCATATATCGGTCAATATGAGAGTTATCTCAAAATGAGAGAGCGTGTGCCAAAATATTTCCTTAATTTGATTCCTGCAAGTAACAAGATATGAAATGTTCGGTTGCACCCACCTATCCCTTACATTACTATTATTTGTTTCCTAATATCATGGTCACTTCTGTTTTGTCTTGTAAACAAGTAGTCAGAAGTGTTAATGGACAATGCTAAGCCAGAGAACATCAAACAATGATTGACTAAGAACTAGACTATAACTAGACTAGACTAGAAAATGTTAATCAAGAGTGATAGTAACAGCAATAATATTACTGCGCAACTTTAAAAATGTACCAACGCTTTTAGCTGCAATTATGAGAGAATATGCAGCGTACTCTGCTAAGGCAATTTCGAACGCTTAGCTAAAAGGAACTATATTATAAACAATGGTGGCGGTAATAGGAGGTGACAACTGATGATATTCGCTCTTGAGAATAGCAACGATACAGTGGCCACTGAACTTTTTTGTTAGTTTTATCAGAGAACGTATATTTATCAGAGAACGTATATTTATCAGAGAACGTTCTCTGGTCATATGTGCTATGGAAAAGTATACACATTCATTCACTGATACACACAATTGCGTAGAGTAGGGCCTACGTTGTATTTTAATATAACTTTATAACTTTAATAATTTTCAACAGGACTTACCTCACTTAATGCTCTAAGCGCACTCTGCTCCCCATATACATATGTAGGTGCACCCACCTATTTACATCTGAAAACATTTGATATACTCCATCTGGCAGTGTGCCGCTCCTATTGCCACAAATCACTATAAACACTTAAAATACACAACTAATATCGCCCGATCACATTTTTCACTGTTAAACGATTAAAATCCCGAATTACTACTTAATTTCACTAAAAACACTATAAATTGCAGCTTTTATACCTAAAATATTGCACTTTTCATCGAGCTGCTGCAAATTCCACCGACGCAAGCGAGAATCTAGGAAATGTATGTTTAAAATGGCGGCGGAAATTAAGAATGACCAAAGATATTCGAGCTTTTAAAAAGCTCTGCAGACACTAAACCGCATCAGTAACTATCACAGGGTGTTATAGGTTTTCAAAGTACTTCTAAAAATATAGATATGTAAAATAAATATAATTTTAAATGGTTTTCTTACGATTGGCTTGTTATTTAGATTTCATTAAACTAATAGCAATCACACTTCCGATTTTTCCTGTATATTGGCTAGATACTCTTCAATGGTCAGACTGTTGTCAGCAGATGACACTACACCCTATAAAATACCACCCTTGCGCTTGTCTGAATGAAAATGAATCACCGCAAACCACAAACTAGTTATTAGATAATTAAAAAACATTTTTGTCAGAGAAATGTTATCCAACTTCGAAGTTTTAGCTCTTAATAACCAAATATAATAGCATTTGTTCATTATATAATTTCAAAGAGTAATATGTGCGCCATCTGTTGGTCAAGTTTATAATCATGACATCCATTTATGTGTGTGTATTTGTGAACCCTGTAGTTTCGAATCTTGAATAGCATCATTCTCAATTTCCGCCGCCATTTCGATCATACGTTTCCTTATATCGCTTTCGTGTAAGTGGCTTATGCAGCAGCTCAGTGCAAAGTGAAATTAGTTTAAGAATTAAGCTGCAATTAAGGAGTTTTTAGCAGAATTAGGTTGAAGTTCGACAATTTAATCGTTTTAGAGTAAAAAAAGTAATCGAGCGTTGTTATTTGTGTTGTAAAATTGAAAGTGAAAATTAGTGAGTGCACAAGCTGAGCGTGAATTTAGAAAAGAGAAATTAGTTTAAGAATTAAGGTGCAATTAAGGAGTTTTTAGTAAAATTACGTTGAGTTAGTCAATTTTACCGTTTTAAAATAAAAAAGTAAAAGTATTTATGTAGTAAAAGTGAAAGTAAAAATTAGTGAGTGCRAAAGCTGAGTGCCGAGCAACGGAGCAGGCAGAGCTCTGCCAGTGGTTGGGCTTTAAATGTTATGTTAATGTATTAGAAGTATGCAAACGAGTTTAGAGTACGGAAGTGTATCAATTTATTGTAGAAATGTGATACGAAGTTAAATAAAATGTGGTAAGTGATTATAAAATATTAAAATAATTATTTTATGGCATATTTATGCAGAAATGTGCCTTTTAGTGGCAACCTATTGCACATTTATTTTAAATTAAAGCTACATTTTTATCTCGAATATGTATATACGCCTATGCATATGTGCATATATAAGCAAAGGATATATAAAATTTAAAGAATTTAATTGTCACGGTATCAGTCAAGATCCTCCTAACTGCCAACAGATGCCACAGTTATTTTTAACAGTGAATATCTTTGTATGCCYCTCTGACAACGGAATGTCTGTATGTCAAAAATGGATTGAATCGGGCCAATACTTCCCTTAGCCTCATATACCTAATATATAAGCTTTCGAGCTTCCGGGTAACTTTGTACCGCATAGAGCGCGTTAGAGTAGATAAGTCCCTATATAACTATCTAGTATCAGGACTTTCGAACATCCCTGGCTTTGATATTAGCAATAACCAAGACTCCAACAAGCTAGAAGTCCAGCGTCACGAATTCGTTACAATAACAAACCTAGAATACTGAATTATACTGCATTTACAATTTTAATTCTAAATGAAAAAATTTTTCAATTTATTAATGTTAACAGACTACTGCTTATAATAAAGTGAATTCATTGGCTGTACACAATATTCAAAGATATGGTTAACAAAACACATATTATTACATGTAATGCACCTTTCAAACTAACGACGCTAAATATCTTTATGCATATAGAATTTCTATATATTATAAATTAGGTAATACTATAAAGTATAGATTAGAATTCATGAAACGCCAATTCCAGTATTATTCTGGCAGTAATTATTAAATAAACAGGGGATTTAACCCGTAATCAATTTAATGCACTGTGTCCAGTAAAAATCTTTGAAAATATGTTTAAAAAAATATCTCTCAAAGTAGCGGTTGCTGGACTTGAAATGTTTCTTATTTTCAACCATAATTTGCTAGCGCATGTTAATAATTAAGTAAATATTTATTATTATATCAAATACAACGAATACATTTTTATATTCCATTTCAATTATTTTTCTTTGTGTTTAATGTTAGTATTTAATATTTTCGCATGATAATAGTATATTCAAAGGGTATATTCATATAAATTTATTATTTAAAAATGATTACAATAATTCTTTTAAGAATTCATAATTTGTATTATACTATACATATTTTATCTTGCATTAATAATTCTTCAATTCAACTAAATTCACCAAGTAATAACAATGTTTTTATTTTTATTGTTCAATTCTAAATTTTAAACGCTACAGAAAAAAATGCTTGCATTTATTAAGTAACTTAAACTTATGGCCCAAACAGATACTTCCTTTTTTGATCATCGATGTACTCTTGAGTGGATAATTGTATAGCACGTTGTAGCATTTCTGATTCGCTTAACTGGCCAAAACCTGCTAAAGCAAAAAATCACTAAGCTTTTTTAAACCTTTAAGAATTAAATTACTTTACTAACCATCTGCTGCATACGAAGCTTCCAAAAGCTCTTGATAAAAGTTTGAAGATTCTTGATTGTCGTTAGATTGGTTTGAGCTCTCTTTTGAAGTTTTTGACAAAGGTAAGGTACATTTTGAAGTAGATGCCGATAGCATATCTAATAAATTATCACGTGCATTCAGAAAATCCTTTTTGGGAGTTGTAATGCACGATTGCTTTGATGTGCAAGGCTGCTGCTCACCCTCTGGAGTGTGTGATCGCGACTTTATTGGCATCATAGGTGGATCCCCCTCACTATCATATTTCGGACTTTTTCCTATCCCACGAGTAGATGCCGCAACACTACAAACAGTTAATATTTTAACCCAACGCTATTGATACCGATTCCATTAAAATTAGCAGTTCTAAAAAGCCTTACCCCTTTCCTTTTGCCACGACCACCGGTTCACGACGTCGTTTTTTCGCACCAGTCCGCAAATTAGCACTACGCTTTTTCAATACCTTCATACTCCCGGTACTATTACCCACACTACCCATTCCGATTGAGCTGGTACTACTTATATCCGTATCATCACTATCTAATTCCCAATCACCGACGGAATGTGGAGACGTTATATTTTTATTTACACTGTGAGCTATTAGATTTAATGATTTCGGTGATAAGACACGATTATTCTCCAAAACTGGTGGTGTATCTGTCGAATCGACGCTTGAACTTAAGTTGCGCTCAAATGTTTTTATTGTAGAGTCAGTATGAGTCGTGTTCTCAATGTCAGTATGTACAGAATTGTTACTGCAGTTGCTGGTATTAGTATTTAAATCACTAGAATTATTGTGTTGAACAGAATATTTGGAAGGTGATGCTTCCGAATCTGAAGCAATTTCAGCAGACGTTACAGTAGCTGATGTGGATGCCGCAGTAGCGTTAATACGACTTTTCTGCAAATTTTCTCGGCACCACTGCAAATAAGATTCTCGTGCAATTTGTTCTTCTATAGCCTCATTCGTAGCTTCCCAATCAGTTGTTTTCAGTTTATCTTCAAACATTGTCTATTATTATGAAAGGGCCGAAAAATTTATTAAATGAAGATATTAAAGGAATTATATTACACATTTTTTTTACCTGCTCAATTTCCATTTGTTCACTCAAGAGCACAGCTTCTTTCGTTTGAAGGTCAGGCTTATGACCAGCTAAGCCTAAACCAACACCCACAGTCGCATTATATGGATCAAGAATCGCATTATAATGCGAACCACGTTGATAGGATAGACGCAGTGGTGCATAACCCTTATTCAATTGCTCCGAATTGAAAATATTTATGGGAGCTAAGTCAATTTAAATATTTTATTAAAATAAATCAAAATTATTCAATATATACGTACTTGGCTTGTATGAATATACTTCAACTGGACGATTATATATTTCCGACATAGCTTGTATTTCTATATGATTACCATGAGAATCCTTTCGCCGTTTTCGTTTAATGTAACTATTTATATCTTCAGTGACAAAGTGTGAAAAATATTCTCGGTTTTTGTACTAAAAGTGAAAAGAAAATTGCAATGACTTGCTTGAAATATGACTCAATTACGGCTTACAATGTAATCCATCGTATGCTGGCGGACTACGTCGTGCATTTCCTCATCACCATAAATTTGTAAGGAGATAGATCGAAATAAACAAGCACCATCTTCCTCAACTGATCGTAGCTCGTATCCACGTCCAGCCATACATTTTGCAAACTGTTCATCGCGTTGCTGCCACTCATCGGCAGTAATAGCATCTTCTTTGGGCCTCAAGTGCTCGTCACCACTATTATATCCAGAATATGTTTCTTCGACTGCTTTCAGCAAGTTAGCCGCCGCTTGCGTAGTCGGTGTTGATAATTTGGGACTTTGACAACTACGTACCACTGATCCGGAACCCAATTGATCAGCTGGACTTTCGACCGTTTCAGCTGTCTGCGGTATACTGGCACTAGTACCCATTCCACTTTTTCCCACAGGAGTGCTAACATTATTGTTCACAACAACTGTACTTGAAGATATATTACTATGAACATGCGGGCTGCTACATTTGTTGGAGCCTGTGTTATTTGAAACGCTTACTGTGGAAAGTTTTTCTCTTTCTACGCGTTCCCGTTTATGTAGGTGGTCATGGTGATCTCGACGCTTGGAACGTGAGCTATGAAAAAAACCAACAGCATAACTGAAAAATAACTAATTTGCGTATTATTTTTATCTACCTTTTATGTGGGCTCCGACGATGACGGGCTATGTCGTCGAAAACTTCAACTCTCCGCTGAGGGCTCTGCATTTATGAAAGGTAAATGAAAATGTAATAAATTTTTATGAGCTGTTTTTTGTTACAATATATTAAAAAGCATATGTAAAAGGGGATTTGTTATAAATAATATTTAAAAAATTAAGTATCTAACTTTCTTACCTGCCCAGCCCGACATTGAGCATGTGTATTAGCACTTCGAGTACTGTTTTGATTATGACTGTTGAGTGGTTCAACCGCATTATGGCCAAGTCCATGAGTATGAGTTCCATGTGGATGTGGAGTATGTGAATGACTATGGCTATGAGTTTCTTTCTTTTCGTCCGAAACCGATCGTTTCTGCGTTGGTGAAATTATAGGCTTTATAGTCATTGTAGCGTTTTATTTTGTTAATAACTATTTAAAAGTGTGAAATTTGAAGAAGTTTCCAGTATATTAGTCTATATATAGTAGTCTTTCCATGAGTATACTTCACAGTAATGACTACGTAACACTATTGTTGTTGCAGTTGTTATTTTAGCGAATAATGCGCTTTTGTATTTCCGCTTTGTATAGTTTTAATTTGAATTATTCCATTTTACGCTTTAAACTTAGCGTCATAATAATGATGTATGTATTATGTTATTGCTAAATGAACATTTCTTTCTTGGTTTACTATGGACAACACATATCAACCACTCAAAAGTCACTCATTAGGTTAAATCCTCATTTTATTCACAAATGATCGAAATTACGCCTTTGTTCACAAAACCATATGCATGTACATATAACACTTAAGATTGGGCTGAAAACCTCTAGCTTTTTTAAAATTGTATGCAATATTGTAGAATGAACTAGAATTTTTTATGGATTGATTTGCTAATAATTTCTGATCGTTTTAACGTGATTTTAGAAGTTTAGTGGCAAAGAAAATTCTTTCAATATATTTCTTTTACTTAGTTTTCTACTTTCTGGTGTTTTATTATTCTGTTTTGCATTCGTATTTCCACGCAGCTGTGTTTATACTTTATTAGCCTTGCCACTATAACGCATTTTGATTTAAAAAGGTTATTGGCAGCACTGTAATTGTTATTAATATGGTGCAAATTGAAATCATTTAAATATTGTACATAGTAATACTATGATGCGGTCAATAAAATTTCCCAAGAGCTGTAGTGGAAAATAACCATGTTAYATCAATACAGTGAGACTCTTCCGATCTTATTTTCAGTACTTACCACAACAGCTCTTACGTTAAAAACTTTACTAATACTTTAAAACTTTTAAATATTTTTTTTGCATAGTGATGTGTTTTAATAAAATCTTGGACTCAGTTAAAACACTTCTTGAAGCGGAAACATTTTAGTAAATCATAAAATTATCGATAACTTTTAATTTACTCATCAACGAATTATTTTTTTGTTAGTATTCGTTTGTTCTCTTTTTGATTTTTGCCTTTCTAACATAACTTGTTTATCTAATTTTATCAGTATGGCCCAATAAAATATATGCACAATTTTTTTTATTAAAATATTTGATTTTTTTATTTACTTCAAAAATGTTATATGATTAGTTAAAATAATTTCATACATTGCACATCTATAGCGAATTATTATATACTATTTGTGTAAATCATAGTAAATTTGTTACTTTTAAATTTATATTTCGAATATATACAAATCATCAGATTTTACTGCACTTTGTTTAGCCTTCTTTTTCGATTTTACATACAAAAATACATTCCTTATATTGCATTCTCTTAGATCTATTCTTTATACTTATTTCATATAATATTAGTAGAAGTTATTATTATATTCGTTTTATTATTTATAATTAATTTTAAATTTCACATACAATCGCTATTTTGTGTTATTTACATTGAAGTAATGTGTTAAATACGTACGATAATCTATTTTAATTACATACATATTAAATATTTTCACATGAGGCGAATTGGTAAATACAGCTATTGTATGCAACATAGCGATTTTTTCTTCAGTCCTTGCCAATGTCCTATACAATAAATTTAATTATTTTATTCTCATAAGGTTTTACTTATTTGTTCGGCGGCGTATGATGTTCATTATTATTTGCAAAAGTCATTTTGTCCCAAAATGTTATAAAAAAATGTACAGATGAATTTTCCAAACAATAATAATGACATGAAGCATAGAGTATTATATTTCATGAGTTTCGCAAGTGCATTAATAGGTCAAAAATACTTTCAATAGACGTGTTTATAAAAAAATGATTACTAAAAAAAAATCGAAAAGAAAATTTAGAGCAAACCCCAGCAAATTTGCAGGTTATAATATTAAAATTTAATTTTTCTTAATTTAGTTTCCAGCAGTTCCTAATATCAATATTGAATTTCAACTGACTTTACAAAAATCATTGCCGCCATTTGGCTAATTAAGCATTTGTTGCTGTTGTTGTTGTGTTACCACAATATGTTGCATTTGTTGTGTATGCATCTGTTGCTGGAGCTGTTGTTGTTGTTGCTGCTGCTGTTGTTGTTGTTGCTGGTTACTTGAATGCTGTTGTTGCGCCGAACTTGACGACTGAGGTTGCACCTCAGTAATTGTTGTCACTGTGATTGGTTGTAGCATACTCGTTCCATGTTCGCTTTCATTCTGCATGCTAAGCTCAGCTTTTACACGGCGTGCAATATGCGAACGTGTGTGCTTTCTCAGATGATCTTTGCGGTAGAAACCTTTACCACATTCGTGACATAAGTGACGTTTTTCTCCCGAATGTATCACAAAGTGCAAACTCAATTGTTCTTTTCGTTTAAATGCCTTCAAACAGACTGTGCATATATAAGGTCTTTCTGGATTATGAGACTGTTTATGACGCGTTAGATGATCTTTGCGCTTCAAGGCCGCCTGACAAATATCGCAGATATAGCGTCTCTCAAGATTGTGTCCTACCAAATGTATTTCGAGCAAGTCCGGCTCGGGATATGCAACCTGGCATTCGGGGCACAAATATAAAGGGCTTCCATCCAGAGCTGTTGTAAGCCGAATTTCGCCAGGTCTCAATTTTGGCTTCCGATCCTTAGGACGTTTTTTTCGTTTCTTCTTTTTCGATGTATTAGTTGCACTAATAGCTGAGGTTGGGGCCATTGCAACAGCGTCGCTAGTCGACGGATCTGTTTGTAGGTGTGCTGTTGTTGCTCCTTGGTGYTGTTGTTGTTGTTGTATTTGTGCCTCCGTTTGCTGTTGAGGTATTGTAATGGTTGTTGTACCGGCAATGGTATTGATGCCAATAGGTGCTCCCGTTTGTACCTGTAAAACATGTTAGGCCAAGAACATTCCTCTTTTATCAATAACTTTTCCACTAAAAATATTGCAAATATATTTCATATAAATATATAAGCAAAGGTTTGTATCTTATACTTACTACACCCTGATTTTCTTTCTTTATCGTTTCGGCTGAATACTTGAGGAAATGATGTAGCGACAATGGTAGTGTGTTTGCTGGAAGATGGGAGAGGTAATCAGCTACTGTGGTACCTGGTGTTAGCGATTGCCATGAGGTATTTTGTAGAACTACAGAAACATTGGTGAGGGGAAGAAATGTTAATCACAACCAATACTTCAGTCTATAATACGAAATTACGAATTGTTAATATGTCGGTTTAAATTTTGCTGACAAGTATTTTATGGTTGAAGCTTAATTCCTCTTTTCCGTTTAAGAACAAATTTCTATTAAACAAAAAATTATGTTAAAATAATAACAACCAAGGTCTAAAAGTGACGGTGGGTGTTGAAAAGATTCCCCGATAGTGCGTATTTTAGTTAATTGATCATTCTTGTTGAAAAGTACTTCAGCAACCAATTATTTCAGTTCTGTCCCAATTTTAACTCACCAAGCTTTGTATCCACACCTTGTTGTTGTAAAATGGCGTTGCACAAGTCCTGTGTTAACTCTTGTGGTCCAGACACTTGTTGTTGAACATGCAGCTGATGTTGCTGCGTAGCATTTGTGACCGCTATACCTGCCATTGCCGCTGTCGTTGACGACGAAGCGGTAATCGTATTTTGTGGATACGCAATGGCTGCTGTAATCAAATGTTTATCATCCGCATGTTGGGTAGTGTACGTTGGTATGTTACCATATTGTGGCTCTTGCTGTGCGCCGCTGGTACCTGCTGTTTCTATAGTCACCAAATGTCCATTGTATTTATCCCCTTGCGGCTCATCGCCCGATGTGCGGAACTTTGCATGTATGGCGGTGACGGTTGTTCCAGCAGCGATCGGGAGTGCTGGTTGGTTAAAATGTGTCATACTTACATTGGCAGACGATGGTTGCTGTTGTTGTTGTGGCTGCTGCTGCTGTGATTGGTAGCGGCCGCTGGTGGAGGCAGTTTCCTCCTGCTGCGTTGCTCCTTGCGACGTTACAGTGGCAACCGCCGCCGCTGAGGTTACAGTCGAAACTTGTGGCGCTGCAGTTGTCGTGAACTGCGGCAATCCAGGAATAGTGGTTGTACCGGGGAAAGTATTACCAAATGGTGAAAAGTTCATTGCTATCCGAAAATAACGTTATTTTTGAATAATTCTGTAAAGGATTCTCTTCTTTCACGTATAGTTGGAATTCTACTCCAAATAGTCAATTTAGGGAATACTAAGCGCTTTGATTCAAATGGTTGTGGTATCTGGAAAAATAATGACATTCAGAAGAAAGCATTAGTGAATATCTACTTTGCTTCTATTTAATTTCAAATGTACAGTAAGTGTATGTGCATTATGTTCAAATATTTTTCACACCTGTTATACATATGTACAAATTTGGAATTTATACTATTAAAAATATATAAACATAATAATATGAACAAAAACTAAATTTGTTGAAATCGTGTGTATTGTCATAAGATGCTTTTTCAAAAGCCAAATGTGCCACTAGTTACTGTAACAACTGCTACCAATGTCAAAGAAGTCTAATAAAAAAAATACTTTATAACTTGTGGACCATGTATAATCAAAATCAACCAAAAATATAACGTCGCAGCAATAAATACCTGCATACAAATAGCTCAGAAACCATTAGAGAATATTTCCTAAAACTGTTGAGAGCCCAATAGGGTTGAAGTGCAATTTACGATGCGCATGACCAAACCAAAACGGTTTCAGAATTTAGCATTAGCTGAGAGGTATAGGATAGTGATGAGTGTCTAAGTGTGTTGCAAGTTAATATCATTTAATTTAACCGCATACTCTTACTTCTAAGTGCACTGAAAACAGATGATGACATGGAAGAGATATTCTCATTCGTACTATAAAAATATTGTTTGCTAAAAGAGTTAATGCAAATATATCAGCAAGGTGTGAATAATAAAATAAAGTCCCTAAAATTTGCGGTAAGAATTGACTTCAAGAGGTAAACATCTTCCTATATACTTGTATGGTATACATGTGCACCATACATATATCCGTAGATAACTTCATGTTATTCGTATGTTCATATGCTTACCTTAGGAACGCACTTCGCATGGTATTTTGTGCATTGATAACAAAGAAAATCGAGCGATATATCGATTTTCCAAAAGAAAAAACGATAAAGTTCTTTGGCTGTTGTAAACAAGACTATTAGAAACTATTTTACTGTTACTAAGCCAATCAACAAACCTTAAACAACACCAAAGTTCCAAGTGCATCGACTACCGCACACAAAGATCTGCACGTTGACTGGTCGAGCACAGAGTCAATGTAATAACAATCCTGCATAATGTGCGGCGTACGGTGCGTGGAATTGAAGTGACCGTGAGAATTTCTTATGTACTTTTTTAAACATCAATTCGGCTCAATATTTCTGTTGTTATCAAGCTTTTCATCCTCGGATTGCTTCTTTATTTTTGTATATATATTTATTTGCACGATTTTTTTCATTTTTTATAGTATAATAATTTCAGTTTACACAGCTTACAATGCAATTACTGTTATTGTTTTTTCTTAGTAAACCCTCTTGCATGCAGTAAGCCATTCATGTGGATTATAGCGGTGCTGTTGTAAAGGAATAAAACTGCTAGAAAGAGCACCGATAACCATCCGAAAAGAAGCATTGCACCGGATATGACTAGCAATATTACACCGATACGACCGTTTTGCAATGCAATTTTTTCTACTCAACAGTGAATTTTAAAGTGACAGTTGCTTGCAAATGCTGAGACTGGAGCACTGTATCAGCTACTCGTTTTTATTCCTTGCCACTATCCCAATCAATATAAGCCACTGCTGCCTGCCAGCTGACCCGTCCCCACATTTTGCTCCTCGTTCTCTTTTCTTGTTTGGTTGTTAACGTAAACCTTTTTCTCCACAGTAGAAGTCTCAAAACAGAAGAAAAAATTTAAATACACACGCCTTACTCTGAAATAAGAGTCAGTAGCACCTAACGGCATACGGCACACATATAGGACTGTATGCGTCCAAATAATTTGCAATCGAAAAGTATGCATTTCACTATGGTAGGACAATCATCCCCAACACCTACACAGCCGAAAGCATTTTCCGAACAAAAAGAAGAGAGAGGAAATAAACAAATGAGAAAGATTGCGAGTGAAAAAATAAATTATGGCAGAATTTAATTATTATACATATGTACTTGCAAATATCAAAATTATTTCAATTACTAAATTAATAAAGTAAATAAATAAAATAATAATAAAATAATACTTATAAATTATATATAATTATAAAAGCAAAAGATGTGTTCAATATAATCATAGAGAAACTTGGAATTTACCACGAAAAATGAATGTACATATATAGATATAAATGTAATGATTTCTATTGACTTCATGCCATAACATATAGTATGCTTAACATACGGTTTTAACCAATTACTTTATTGATTTTTTTCTAAATAGTTGTACTAGTCTTGAAAATGTTTCATTTTTTTAAATTTTTTAAAAACAATTATTTTAAATAATAATGCTTTCGAAATACATGATAATGCATAAATAAATCGCGAGCGTTACTAAAAATACAAATTTATACAAGTATGAATATTATGAAACTAAATTTCACTTTCTTCGACCCGTGGAACGCGTGACCTCAATACGAATCAACACCAATGATAACACACCATCAGAGTAACAGCTATTAGGCACAATGCCATCCCCACCATTATTAGCCAACATCTCTGCAGTGGCTGTGGCATAGACAAGCATATTCGAGGATGTTGCCAACACCACCAAGCATCAGTAAATTTACTTGCATTACAAATGTGCATATGGACGTCATGTCCGCGGCGTCTACGAAACCACGCCATTGGCATTACCACATGTTCAACATCACGGTCAAGGACGATTGTATAGTGGGATGGGCGCTCATGGAGAGTTTACTTGGCCCAGCAAATTCCAAAAGCAATCACTTCGCATATTGGCGCTGTTGGCCTCTTCCTTTACCTCTGATATCCTCAAAATGCAATGCGACCAATGCAGTATAAAGGACAGAGTAGGTCGATGCAGATTGTTTGACAACCATTCCACTAAACCCCTCGGCATTCCACCATTACTATTAGCTGAGTGTTCCGTGTTCGTGATAACAATTATGGGACAGTGTTTTTAGAATGACATTTGTGTGATAATTCCGTTCGAGTATACATTTTTAATTCACTGTTATCTTAAAAGGACTTAGTGTTATATGGTATCAAAACTTATCTAAAATTTAAACAATATACTGCGGAATGAAGTGCTTAATTACTTGACTTAATTATATCCAAACAACTGAACCAAATATGCATGAGAATGTATATATATTTATATTAGATTCACACAAAGATAGAAAAGTATTTCCAAACAACTAAAACGCTATATTGTTTTATCTAGACTGTCGCCTGGAAAGTGGGGAAACTAGTCCAAACACCCATGTACATGTATGCAACTGCTCGCGCGCCATGGACCTCAAAATTGTGCAGAGAATGTATACCCTGTATTTATTAATTTATGTATACTTAATATGCATACATATGTGTATAATATATATAAGCTCATATATGAATACATTTACATCGTAACCAGTAACTTCATCATATTCGTATTCGTACTCGTCATTATCTCCGTTGGCTACATCGCGCCATCAATGCTCTTTCCCTCCCAAAGGTTAAAGTCTTTGCAACAATAAGGCAATATTTACAGGCAGACAACTCCACACCAATTGTCACTGAGACCATAGCGTCATCGTCCCTGTTGCACTGCCACCGAAAACATTTATGTCATAGCCTGTTCATTTATATACAGATATTTGCTGTATACCTACACAACTACAAGCATAGGTGCATAGGCATAGAAACATAATAATGCACGTTGCACTTTATGTTGTATATGTACTGTATGTATGTACATGYATGCATTCATCATTTTGAACGTCTATGAGTATTTGTGCACCCTGCGCTTCCACTCTACGTAAGTACAGCAGTCGCGTTAGCAGCATATTACATCCCTTCGTTATTGGCGAGTTGGCCGCGGCAAGTGCATTTACCTCTGTGGCTAACACATTCGCAAATATTCTCACACTCTGTCTGCTCCCTAATACTTATAACGTATGTACATACATATATATATATATATATATTTAGGTATGTAGGTATATATGTATGTGTTCCAATTTTCAATAGACCTGGTCGCTAGATGATGAGGTTGTTGTGGGCGGTTTCTACTTCAATCTACATACAGACATAACTGAAACCGTCGCCGGCATCGTAGCCGGATTTCATCGCGAATTGGCCTTGGTAGTCGCGAGCGCGGTTGCAAGTCCTGAATAGCTACATACACTTGGTGGATGTTGATTGCAGGCTGTTGCTTTGAATTGCACGCATGAGTACAAATGGGGTATGCAGATTTGGGAGCGATATCTGCATACCCATAGGGAGGTAGGAATACAAATACAATAGTGGGAAAGCTGCGGTTGTTGCATTACAGACGCCGCCTTTTCCAGGACCTGTTAACGATGCGCTTTCTACGAGCACTTGCCAGTTTTTATGTTCTCTGACATTGAATGCCGAAGACTGGGCGCTACTCCAACGCCTCCGCCGCATCTATATCACCGTTATTCTCATCGTCGTCGTGTCGTCGGCCTTGCATCCTTGCAGCGTGCAATGTACTTTCGTCCTTGCAGCCTTATAGCATTTCGTCGTGTTGTTGCCTTGTAGCCATGGCATATTGAAATCGAAATTGGGTTGCCGTGAAATTTCGCTGTTTGTTGATGAACGACCTACTCCTTGTTGTCGGCATCAATGCTGCCTCTGAAGTTGTACATGTTTTCGCTTTTATTGTTGTTGCTGCTTCTACTGCTGCAACTGGTGTTATGCACTTTGGTGCAAGTGACCAAATTTCAATTGAGTTATTTTTGTTTTCCCTTTGCAGTTTCATCGTTTTGGTTGAAATTCGCGTTTCGTGTGTCCTTGAGCTACTTCGCCGTTCTTTATGTTCATCATTTACTTTACGCGAACGAATGCATGTAATTATGTACATATGTTGTATATTAATTCGTGGGGTGAATGACTTTTTATTGCCTATTTTCAATATTAGTGTTATAAAATTTCGGGATAAAATATTAAAAATATTTCTACTTTCATTAAATTAAAGCTAAATACGTTTACATCTAATATAATCTGATGATAAATAATGAATTATCATTGCAACTACTCAAGAACAATAATAATAACAGTAATAATATTTTTATTAATACTAATTATAATAGTAATACCAATATTGCTCTTTAGAGAATTAATTTTAAATATAAAAAAATGTCTCCCTATGATATCTGTTTGCTATTAGAGTTATTTTCATTTAATATTATTAACGTCACAATTAAAATCACTTGAAATATAGTACATACATAAGCTCAAAAGGCTGGCAAGTGGAGTTTTAAACTGACAAATAAATTCGCTGATAGGACCCCCGCAAAGTTGTTTTCACTTTGAATTTTGTGTTTATTTTCCACATAGTACTCCCAGGTAAATACATAAACAAACCGACTGACTACTACTCATACACACTTGTGAAACATTTACTACTTCTGGACTCTACTTACAAGTATAAGCTGTTTGACTGGCGGGCTGGTGAAACAAATTTGATTTTGGTGAAAATCGCGACTACGATGAAAATTGAGGCGCGAGTTCCGTATGTAAGTTCACAATACGTACAAACAAACTTTTGCCTTATTGTAATGCAGTCATTTCGAGATGACAGCGGCAATACCGCTGACAGATCCGAATGCGTAAGCGACGACTTCACGATTACAACTACTACAAATACTATAGTAATAAAGTTGCTGTGCTTGGGCTATGCATTAATATGCGACAGCGAATGCTCCAATGATTACGATGAAACCGACAACAAAAAACGATTATTTCAAAACGGTAAATTTGTATGTATGCTCATGACATCAGGCAGACACGAATAACAGAAACAAATAAAAACACATGCTAGTAAAATAACTACTCTGAAATGCATATAAGTGTATATTCAAATTTGGCAGACATCACAACAACAAAAACAAAGCGAAATCATACTAGCAACACAAATACCGAAAGTGCATATCAAAAAACAAAAGCATTTACAACAACACAATTTCGAAATTTCAAACGTGGGCAGACATTCGTCCAACACACATTTCTACACCATTTGTGTCTGCACTATTATGCACCCAAAAACATTACTCTCCACTTGCCTTTGCTGTGTCGGTAGCACATTGCTCATTCGCCCGCTGCATACAATACGACGCGGCTCAATCGATGTCTACCTGGACCGAAATATGTGTATACATCCAACATGCAAATTTTCCCAATACAGTATGCTTGTTTTTCCACAGATCACTTCGGCAATTACTCTTTACTATTCATTTTATGTGCAAATTCATACTTCCTTATGCTTACACTGTCAAACTCACTCCTATTCGTATAGGCCAATTTCAATTTTCATTTCTTTTTCATCAACCCCATTTTACTACATATGTATACTTATATGTCCTGCTCTCACAAGTTGTAGTAGTACACATCGCTGGCGTCTCTCTTCCAATTTTCTCTCAATCGCACTGTTTTCATTTTTCCCGCGTGGCGTATACGTAATATTCTCATATCTCTTTTATCATATGTACATATGCACAMATAAATTGTTAAACATATATGCAAGTACATGCATATTTGTAAGTATTTCCGTTTTATAAGCGTAAAACTTAGTATATATGTATATTGTAAATATCGGTTTTACTTTCATATATCTAGTTTTATTTACATATTTATTGTATATGCACAGTGCCAAGCTTGGTAGGACATTAATCAAAACCACAATTGTTTAAAATAAATAATTAAAAATTAATGTACTTATAAGTATACACACACTCATCTATGTACAACAAAAGTAAGAAAAAATGGAAATACTTGACATAAATTCTAAACAAAATTCGGTATAAAAGAACAACGTGGTCCTTATGTCAATTCGTTATTTATTTTATCCATTACAATTATAAATCATTTGAAAAGTTCAGTGAGCGAACTAAATCATTAACTTCAGCAAACTATTAAAAATATTCTATCAAGTGTTCCTACAAACAACAACAAGTTTTTTCATTTATGTAGTAGACAACACTATCCACGAGTTCTCCATTAGTATATAAATATACATACGTATGTATGTCTCTGGCATACTGATTTCACTAAAACTAATAAAATCTAGGCATATTAGAATACAGTTTTTGACAATAAAAAGGGAATTCTAATATCAGCAAAACTAGGCGCTGCCGCTCGTTCTCTCACAACAAATGTTCCTTCACCTCAGTGGTCGGCTAACATACACTCATGCTTAGGTATCTGATATTCGCGAATTTTCATTCATAAAACTCAACGCTAAATGCCAAAATCTAAAATTCTAAACAGAACCAATATTTCAATATTGTTTTTTTTTTCTCTAGCGCTGCAAATGGCAGAGATCCCACCAAACACGCGATGACAGCCACGTTCAGAGTGTTAGTAGTGGTACGACTGAGTTAGCAACACATACATTTATGCAACATATGCATTACGCAAGTTCACTCGGGAGGCATGAAAAAACCTCACCTTGCAAGTAGAATATATTTTTTTTTTTTAATGGAGACTATAGACGATGCTCCTTTTATTTAGAGTTCTCATCTTACACACATGTTGGCATATGCACATTTATGTATAACACATAAGTACACGCACTACGTCACATCGTTAACGTCACATGTTAAGTTTCTTATCGAAGTAAGCTTTATAAAATTTTTGAATTAAGCAATTTTTACAACAAATACATGTTACTTACAAAACTAAGATGGCATACATATGAATGTTGTATTTGCTAAAATAGTTTAATGGATAAATACTCGATATTCATAGCATTTCCCTCCCCAAGTTAATTTTAATCTGCTCATTTGATGTCCACATGAAAATAAATATAAATAAGCGCATAATATTATATGCTTACATGTGTATAACAAGTACGTATGTATGTATATGAATTTCTGTGCAAATTTATTTTGTGGAGACTGTACATTTATACTAAAATTATATAAAACGCATTTTTGCGGCAATGTTTGAATATTTGTCTGGTGCTTCACACTCCATGTGAACGTATGTATACTCGGAAATGCATGCGTATCTATCTAAATATGTATGTAGCTAGGTATGCATATCTGTATATAAATGTGTATGCAGATAAATTGACGATGAATTTTTTGTTGTCAAAGTTGTTGTTGGTTGTGTTTTGTCTAGACTGTACGCAAAATTTATTGTATTAATTTCCATCTCGTTTGTGTTGTTGTTTCAGCTGGAGTTACTATCCGCACAACAAATCAAAAACAAAGAAAGATGCCCAACCATTTACTTTTATAGATAGCTTTATATAAAATAAAATAAAACAAATATATTAACATAAAATACACATTCATACACTATAGTAGTAAGTTAGTATGTAACTGCATGAAGACAGAACACATATGCAAGGACATATGAATGTCAGTATGTGGTTGTACCCCAACCGCGTATATATTTCTGTAAGAACACGAACATACTCATGCTTATATCTGCAATTACTAGTTATATCTTTAATAGTTTGAAAACCTCGCCGTTGTCACCCTTTTTGTGATATGTGTCTACATTTAGTCGGACGACTGCCATAATTGAAAGAGATTTAGCATTACTATACAGGTTTACATTATTGTACAGGTTTTGGCCTTTGAACAGTAGGGGACTTGCGAGTATAATACAGAACTATCCAAAAAGCTCAACGAATTCGCAAGAATCGTCTATAGATTTTTGGGTTGACTTCTGGATGTTAAATTTCTATTTCTTCTTCACTAAAAATAAGCGCAAAATTGTTTTAAATTAAAGTTTGCTTTTCTACATTTTCTTCGGATTAATTTTGTGTTTGTATGGGCAAATCAGGCCCATTCGTGTCAGGCAAAAGCAAACTTTAAGAGCTAAAAGTTAAAATTCCAGTGTTTTATTATGCCTAGAATCCGAAATTGGACATTAAAACAAAAATGAACCAAAAACCAAATCAAATTTTTTGACCGATCTTATTTACTCTTTACTTTAATTTCCGTAATTTTTTTTATCTTCATATGCGGGCAACAACAAACCAACTTATTGCCAAGGTTAAAAAAAGTAAAAGGATTATTAATATGAAATTATAATAGACAATGTAACTAAACAGACAAGCGAACCAGAGCAATTACATCTACATATACTAATTGTACAGGTCTACATAAAATCATCTCATTATTCTGCACATTATCATATGTGGTATGTATGTGAATTATTATATATTATACTATACATATTCGTTGATTAACTTCTACTCAGTGTTATAATATGCTAAGCGATTCTCTTCATATACACATATGTACCTACATTATATACAATATTTGTAGCTTCATTGGCATTGTCGCCCAATCGTGTCATTGGGGCAAGCATTGGCATTTGCTAGTCTCATGAATGGATAATCATGTTTGCATTAATTTGTGTTATTTTTGCTTTTAATGAGGATGCTACTTACTGTTTACCTTAGTAATGTCTTTCTGGTAATTTGACCCTTTATATACTACACTTGTATTATGGTAATTTTAGGTTAGAGCACTTGAGAAAGTGTGAAATGTGTAATCACGCAGTTTCCAAATTACGAAGACAAAACTACGTTTATACCACATACATATATTTGCTATTATACAAATCAATACAACCAAAGTTAATTTAATTAATAATTTAAACGAAATGAAAATCAAAGAAAGCAGCTCAAACAAATCACATCACATCGCGGCGCGACAGTCACCTAAGGACTAGGCAGGCACGGTGCCTGCTTTACTTATATAGCGCCAACTGGCTGCAAGCTTCCCGCGAATTTACTTTCAAATAACAGAACATCACGGTCCCTGAGCCACTGGCTATGTAGGTTGTCTGCTTTACTTATATAATGCCAACTGGCAACCAATTTCCCGCGTGACTTTCAAATCACAACACATCGCGGCG
>NW_017536987.1:17717-68380 GCF_001853355.1 Bactrocera latifrons | reverse complement strand
TGACTTTCAAATTACATCACATCGCGGCGCAACAGTCACCTAAGCACTGGTCGGGCACGGAGCTTATATATGTAGAGCCAACTGGCAGCCAATTTCTTGCAAATTTACCGCATGACTTTCAAATTATTATACATCACATCGCGGCGCGACAGTCAACTAAGCATTGGCCAGGCACTGTGCCTGATTTGCTTACATAGAGCCAACTGGCAGCCAGCTTCAGGCGTGAATCACATCACATCTAAGCACTCTTTTATAAATAATATAATTAAATGATGAAGACATCATTCTAGTAAATATATTTTAATTCATATGCAATTAATGCATTTCACATAAATAAATCTTAACGAAAAATATATTGACCTTTAATTTATGTCTGCCACTAATACTTATCCCAATACCAGCTGTTTAAATAGTTGCAGCGCTTTTTATGACCAGTTACTTCACTTTAAGATGCAGCTTAAACCGAACCTCAGAACGAGTATCTACTTGCATAAATACATTGAGTTACTCCAGCAATACTTAACGCAATAATAGAAAATCTTATGAAGTGATTTTGTTCAGATTATTTAGAAAATTGTTTACTTTAGTACAGTTAGTTATTTTAAATATTTTCCTGTTTGTGCAAGGTGGATAAAATAACTGGTTTTGTAAGGGAACAAAATAATAATAAAAACCAAAACATAGTCTTTGTGTATAAGAGAGAATGCATTGCTTAAGAAACTGAGAAGCAAAAAACAAAACACACTGTTGTGAGCAACACGTTTAACCATCCAGTTGTTGGCCGAAGGTGCGCACAAAACTTCGAAAGCCATAAGATTTAGTTGTTAAATCGGAATACGTGGCGTCGGTTGCAACCACGAAGTCGAGCTTTGTGTTGTGAGATACATACACACACTAGTAGTAGAAATCTTACAACATTCCAATAAACTGGTCGCGCATGTGTAATGTGTAATTCAAGTGGTTAATAATATTCAATTATTAGACTAGAGTATAATAGATTCAAATATAAAATAATTTGTGTTCCAATAATGAAACATGTACACTAGTACAAGTTTTTAATTATTAACATTTGACCAAAATGAGGTTTTGTTTTATTATGAAAGGAGGAGATGAAAAGTCATAATAACAACTTGGAGTATTTTGCATGGAAAAATATAAAGTGAGTTAACAGATTAAGCACATCCCAAACTGCCATGTCTAGCATTGCTACCACCGTAAAACGCCGTAAGCCGTTAGTTAAATCGAAATCAAAAAATACAACCATAGGCACAAGTGCCGTTTTCACTGTTACTACCTCCACTACTACAAACACATTAAGTGACCCAGTTAAAAACTATAGCGCGAATGATCCATTTGATAAAGCGACGTTAGCCAACGCGTCATCAAACAAAAGACTTCAACGCTTCTCATTAAGCGACATACTTGTTGGTATAATGCCAAGAACAGCAAAACAACAAACTAACAGTAACAATGTATCAAGTAACACATCAAATAGCAATCCCACCACCGCTTTGATATTGCGCACAACTTCTCCCACTTTGTACAATGGCAGCATAGCATGTTGCCGCGACGTCAACTGCCGTCTAAATGCGTTGAATGAGCATTTTACAGCACTTGTTCAGCAAAAACACCACCATCAATGTATTCAACGTGCATCGGTTTGTTCAAATGCATCTTCGTCGTCAGGTGTGTCCCATACAAAGAGTAGCAGACGGAGTAGAAGTTCTACCGTCACTGGTTTGAGTCGAAACGAAACAACTGCGACACCTACCGTACCAGCGATTGCTGCGGCAGCTCTGCGCGATGGCTCACCAGATTCAGGTGTAGGCAGTGATGCTGCACTGGCGAAAGTATTTCGTGCTGCCGCAGAAACAACAACAAGCGGCGATTCTACTTTGTCTTCGCTAGGGCAATATCTTACCGTACACCTGCAGCTGGATTTGTGTACGTGGATCTTGTTTATTTTGGCAGCTTTCACACGTTTCTATAAGCTTTCTATACCCCACCATGTTGTGTAAGTTTCTCTATATGTCATGCAATTACATTTAGTAATGCATTATGTTTTGTCTCGCAGATTTGACGAAATACATTATGGCAAATATATCTCCCTTTACATGCGAAACATTTTCTTCTTCGACCAGCATCCGCCGCTAGGGAAACAACTCATAGCTGCGGTTGCATACACAGCCGGCGGTTACGATGGCAATTACACATTTCCACATATCGGAGCGGAATATAACAAAAATATGCCAATTTTTTGGTTACGCTTTGTGCCAGCGTTGTGTGGTAGCGCATTAGCGCCTATCGTTTACAAGCTTCTCATAGCCGCACGTCTTTCTCGATGGTCCGCTTTGTTAGGAGGAATACTTATTATTTTGGATAATGCATTGCTCACACAATCACGGTTTATTTTGATGGAGTCAATGCTTTTATTATTTGAAGCCTGTGGCCTGTATTGCATGTTGCGTTTTCAAGAAAGTCGTTTCGGTAGCTCTCTTTGGTTGATATTTGGATTAGCGTCCGCATCGTGTTTCTCTTTTGCAAGCAGTGTAAAATATGCAGGCTTTTTGACATATGGTCTCACAGCCTACCTTTCTTGCCGATTTTTATGGGATAAACTTTACGATGCTACGCTTTCAAGCAAGTTCTTCAAGTTTTCTACCTTACTCTTCACATATTTTATCTCTACATATTACAGATCTGCATATTATTTTACAAACYTTTGGCCGCATCGTTTTATTCACAATTGTGCCAATTATGTTGTATATAGGCGTTTTCTTCGTTCATTTGCAACTATTATATCGTGCTGGCCCACATGATAGTATAATGACAAGTGCCTTTCAAGCTTCTCTTGATGGTGGATTAGCTTCGATAACAAAAGGTCAACCACTCAAAGTGGCTCATGGTTCACAGGTAACTCTGCGTCACACACATGGTCGTACATGTTGGTTACATTCACATACCCACGTGTATCCAGTGCGATATCCAGATAAGCGTGGCTCTTCACATCAACAACAAGTCACATGCTATTCATTTAAAGACGTAAATAACTGGTGGATTATTAAGCGTCCACATCGAGAAGATTTAGTCGTCGGGAATGAGTTGGATGTTATACGTCATGGAGATATTATTCAATTAGTACATGGGATCACGAGTCGTGGGCTCAACTCTCATGACGTGGCCGCACCCATGACCCCACAATGTCAGGAGGTATCCTGTTATATCGACTATGAAATTAAAATGCCTGGCGAGTTATTGTGGCGTGTAGAAATTTTGAACCGCGAGACGGTAGGTAATAAATAAGTGAAAATAATGAAGTATGCTTCGAAGATAATTTCCATATTCAGATAATTCATCTATGAATTACAATCTTTGATTATATGAATTATGCTCAAAACTACTTTTATAGGAAGGAAATATATGGCATGCCATTAAATCGGAAGTGCGACTAATTCATCATACCACGGGTGCAGCGTTACGTTATAGCGGGCGTCAACTTCCAGAATGGGGTTTTAATCAACATGAAGTGGTGGCAGACCGGAGCGTGGAGCACAAAGACGCAATATGGAATGTTGAAGAACATCGTTATACAAAAAGTAATTACTTATTATCTTCTTCTTCACTGACGTAGAAACCGCTTATGCGGTTATACATATACAACCTAAATAATGGAAAATGGTTTTAATAATGAATAATAACTTTCGTAACACAGCACAGGACCAACGTGAACGGGAACGACAACTGCTTAAAGCTGAGATGATTCCAACGAAAAAGACAAAGCTAACTTTTTTAGCAAAATTCTTCGAATTGCAAACGAAAATGCTTTGGGGCACAAAACAGCTAGATACCCACATGTACAGCTCCTCGCCCCTCGAATGGCCATTGTTAGATAAAGGCATTGCTTATTGGGTTGACACAAAAACTGGCAGTCAGATACATTTGTTGGGCAACATAATTATTTGGTACACCGGAACGGCAGCACTGATTTTGTATATCTTACTGAATATATTCTATGTACTACGTCGACGACGCCTCCATTTTGATCTGCCAGAACACGAATGGCACCGATTTCGCCAAGTCGGTGACATCTTTTTAGTTGCGTACTTTATACATTATTTACCATATTTTACAATGGATCGTGCACTGTTTCTGCATAACTATCTACCTGCCTTCCTATTCAAACTCTTACTGTTATGTTATGTATTTGAGCACATTGACTATTTGCTACGATTATACTGTTATGTTAATTGTAAATATAACGTTAAAGGTACTTTACAGCCACAGCGGATTTGGTTAGTCCGAAGCTATCGTCTAGGTATTTTAATATGGCTTGTATATGTTATATGGGTCTTTATAAAATTCTTGCCATTAACCTATGGCATGCAAAAACTGAGCCCGCAGAAGGTGATCAGTTTACGATGGAAAGACACTTGGGACTTTATAATACAAGTCCACAAGTCTACGAGTAATCGGATTTAACGATTTCCAACGTATCTTACACATCGGATGGTTGTTATAAATATTAATATAWATGTACATATATGTACACTCATACAGTAGATAAAATAAGTACGTCTAATTTATTAAAAAATGGCAGCGAATTCATCGCAAATGTAAGAATAGACTTTTAATAAAAATAATATTTAATCACCATATGCTAATAAATATATATTTAATAAACATAAAAATGTTGAATTATTCTCCTCTATAATTGACTCGTTTGCAACCGCGTTTTCAACTGTTCGTGAATTTACCTTTGTTTGGAATCGGAAATATGGGGATATCGTCTACAAATGTAGTATTACTTAACTTTATATTTCCACTGATCCTTCAAAAATCTAAATTTGGAAGCCCACGAAAGCCCCAGAACATTTTTTAATAACCCGTTTAGAAGTGAGCTGCAGGAGTAAATATTTATGTTGTACGTAAAAAACATTACAGTTATGTATGAGAAATGTAAAAACGAATAAACGAATTGTTTATAAACTTTTATTACGTAGAAATAAAAATATAAGTTCTACAAAAACAACTGTTGGTCATATTCGTTTCCGAAGAATCTATCCATTTAAAATATGTATACATATGTATGTGTAGGTGTGCGATTGATAAATTCTTGAGATACACTTCTAGTGTGAATTAATTAATGCTTTAGTTAATTTAACTTCTATTTATTCATCAATTATTTGAAAAAAAGAATCCTTAATATTGACAGACATTTAAGAATGTTGTAAAACTACACTATATACATAACTATGCCGATAAAAATAATTATTATTGTGAATTTCGGCAATTCTTATTTTAGTTTTAATTTATTATAAGAACCGTCCCTGGCTTATTTAAAATAGAAAGTATTTTTAGATTATGACATATTCGTCGACTAAAAGACTGTCATTCCTACGAATTCAGTTCTTGGCTGCCAGCTGAGCGGTAATTGGCCAACATATGTTATTTGTTTTTTATTTCGATTCCAAAAAAAGTTCTATCTTACAAAATAGTTACTGGTTACCTAATCTATAAGAACAAACCTAGAAAAGAGCAACACCAGCATACTCTCCAAAAAGTAACAATTTTTCTTGTGGAGCTTTTGCGAGAAACAACTTGTTGTTGCTGTCACTTGCGCTTTATCTTCGTTTTTTGTTTAGTGCTCAGTTTTTGAGAAACTCTTCAAAGTGGCGTTTGATTTTTCCGACATGTTCAAATTTTTGGTAAGTTTCTTCACAATAAAATAATTATTTATTATATAGTCCAATCTTGCCAAGAACGGAATAATGGAAACCTCGAAACATAGTTAATACCATTAATGATTTTATACGTAGTAAATACTACAAGTATCTATGACGTAGTGCTGTTAATTGTGTGTCGTTTCTTATAACAATGTCTGTATAATTATCACATAATCATAATTATCAGGGTAATGAAATTCAACGAATATTCAATCAAGTTATTTCTTTATTATCTATCTTTACATATCTCTGTAATTCAGTGTGACAGCTAATCTTGCCGAAAACTTTTACCTTATAAATGTATGTATTTCAATTTCAGATAACATTTGGTGCTGGTATATATACTGGAATTTATATAAGTCAAAATTATGAGGTAGGATCATTAATATAAATTAATTTATATATTATTTGACCATTTTCATCTTCAATTTTGAGGTTCCTCGTGTAGATGAACCCGGCAAGCTGGTCGATAAAATAAAAGAATTTGCGGACGAACATAGAAAAAAGTAATTTTTATTGAAATTTTGTTTATACTAAACTGCATACATGTCATTAGTTTTAATTTTTCGTATATAATGCTGTATTCTAACGTATGCAAAGTCGAAAGATTAAATACCCGCGATTAAAAATGTTGGAGCAATAAACTTTCCCCTCTTTTAAAAATATCAATGAAATTACAATAATGTATTCAATTGTGTTATTTTGATTTCTCCCATACGCAAATGAAGCATAACTATGAAATGAGCAACTTTACCACATCAAGCAAAACGTAAACATCACTTATTATCGTCCATTATAATTTATGAATATCCAAGCATCACGGGTATCATGCTAATTTAAAACACCAAACAATTGAATCAAATGGATTATCATATTTATACATTTCAATGGTTAATATTTTCAAATTTAGAAGCAAGTCAATTTTATAAAACGTTATATTTAATTTCCTATTGAAAATAAATTGAAACCCATATTTGTTTCTCGAAACATGTGTAAATATTTGTTAGATTATTTTAATGCTGCACTCATATTCTGTATTAAGAACATTTCATTTTAATCTCTTGAATTGCAGACTTCACACGAATTTAAGAGCCTCTTTTATAAAGGAAAATCCTAGGTGATTTTCTCGATCTAATAAGTATGTAATACTTGGTTACATTGTCAACGGTCTTTTATAAAGCGCTCTTTACTAGTATTTTATTAGATTCAATGATGAATAGTAAAACTATGTTTTATGTCGTTTCTGTTTGTGACTTTTATATATTTGCTTTAAATAAACGATACACCACCGCCATAATACTCAAGGCGTGTTTGAGGTTCTACAAATGCGAGCCAGTCAGATGCATGTGTTGGTAATAAGCCCATGCTATGACATTTGTATAATGCGACAGCTACATTTGCCATATTTCCCAAAAAATATATGAGTTTCTGACCACTGCCTTGTGCTCCTTCCGCCATTTTGGATGTGACTGAAGTGGAAAACATTGCTTTAAGTGGTCGGATAAGCATCATGCCAACCATCATTATGGGGAATATCGATATGGAACTACCCGACATGTACATTATGAACAAATTCATTGGAATCTGCAATTAATTCAATTGAATCAGAGCTATTAAATTAAAACATATGTTACCTGCTTCAAAGGACCAAGCGCCAAGTCCCAGGACTTCTTAATAACAAGTCGCTGATCTCTCACCACTTCAGTGTGGTTGACTAGTACTGTCGGATTGTAACCCGGAGGAGATGACAAGTCTCCATTTTTTCTGAAACAAAATTTCTTAATTTCGTTTCGATACAATATCTTACTGACGAAATTCAACCTACATATTGTTAAAATCCAAAGCCCATTTATACTTTTTAGCTGTTTGCTTCGAAGACATTTTATATATTTTACTTTATTTTAGGTGTAATAATTTTACAAAAAAGATAATGATAAAAACGAAATAAAAGTTGCAATTACGTAGAATGTCAATATCAAGATGTATTAAAAGCTAAATACTGTCAAAATGCGATGTTCGTAGAGAGAATGTCAAATAGGGAGTGATATCAGAGAACGTAAATTATAGACAGAGAACGTACATGATAAACGTTCTCTGTATCATTAACGCTAATAACAGACTTGTATAGTAAAAAACCAAGTTGGCAACAGTGTACTAGTACATGTTTATATACCGGTCGTTTGGTTTAAAGTGAGAGCCGAAATACAGTTCAAAATGTTTTAATGTTGAATATACGATTTTTTTTTATTATAATTAATGAACGAACACTTACACCTATTTGTATTAATAAACATATGTTAACAAAATATAGATTATTCGATATGGTAAGTCATTGCTCAATGTACTTAGGGTAGAAGCTAAAATTTTGAACAAAAGTTATGATAGCAGTACGAATACTAATGAGTCGCTCAGCGACTGAAATTTTCCGCGTCAGACTGGCTTGCTCGGTTAGTATTAAATTGCAACTTCAATTACTAAGATATGTGTAAGCAGGTGCGCATTTTCCTGAAATGTAGTGCTTTTTAATATATTCACTTGGTGAATTTCATGCGTGTATTAAAGAGATAGACGCTGAGAGGTCATTTGTTTCATTTTTTCTCGGTGCGTTAGTATTTCACTATTAATAAAATTATATTCGAGTACCTGTTAAGTTTAGTTCTTTATGTCTTTTTATGACTAATGAGAAGCTGCTCATGGAAATGCATTTAACTTTATTTTTTAATGTGGAAGTAGCTATTTCGGACGTTAAAAATTACAGCTGTTACTTATGTCTATGCTAATAAGCATCTTTTTGTTTGTATTATTATTTATTTGAATATCTGAATGCATTATTTGCTATATATGTATTTAACGTACATTTAGTTTAATTAACCAAAAATCATAAAATTATGCGATATATTATATGTGTTAGTTATACAATAACACTTCAGCTTTAATTAATCCGTCTACTTCAGTGTTTTGGTGGGCGGACGAGTTATAAAGTTTAAAATTTTACAAAATTATTGTTAAATTCTTTGTAAAGTAAAACGGACGCATTTTCGGACCGGACGACTGTAATATACTTATAATTCGTTTTAATATTAGGTATTACAGACTTATTTTACATTTTTAAAACTAAAATGTACTAAACAGTAATTTAACATATTTACTAGGGGTCAACTTCTTATTATTGTCACATAATAATATTTTACGCTTGAGCATTTCTTCAGTTTTGTAGTTTCCATCTGCGGGGAGGCAGTTGCGTTTATAAAAAGTGTATTTTCATATTCGACATATCTCCACGACCGGGAATACTTCAAATATGTGATTGCAATGCTTAACAACTTTACTAATTTGGAATTATTGCTCTTACATATGTGTTGTTTAAAGCGCTTAATTCAAATATCAACACCTACAACAGCTTATACACTACCCTGTTGCAATGTCGCTTGTAATATAAAATGATTTCATTCTTCTTTTTGAGCTTTACCTAGATTGCATGCAAAAATAAATTCGTCATACTACTGGTGTTATACTTGTGTACTTATGTATAAAAGAAAAAGTATGTGGAGGTGCTAAATTAGCTTTCAAGCATATACGGGTGATAATCATTTGAATATTGGATTCTTAAAAAAATTACTTCAGCTGTAGTAAATTTTGGGGTTGTCACATTATGTGCATACATACATATGTAGTTGCATATGCATATTAATTTAACTTGGAAAATTTAAAGACTTCTTTGTTCATAATACGTATTTTATATTTGCAGGTATTTGCCCCATATGCAAAATATGGAAGCACTCCATGCGGTGAAAATCCAAGATCTCCTCATGCACTCGTATATCACGCTGTTGCATTATACTTTTCTGAGTCTCTTCAATTTCTTAATCACAAAAAAACTGGAGTTACATCGAATATTACTGTAAGTAATTGCAGATCACTATTTTTCAGAAAACGAAGAACGAAGAACGAAGAAAAGATGTTTAGAATACAATTATCATTTCAGAACCTAACTTTCTGATATATTTCTAAAAAAGGAAAATCAGTACTAAATAGTTGCTATCACTTTCCACTTTTTCAACATAATTAACCAAAATAATTTATGGGTTTTTGAGTTATTACAGTCTTGTGTTAAATATGCGATGTACAATATCAGACATACATACATACGTGTATGTCTAGTATATGGACATACTGTCGTACACATACATATGTATGTGCATAGGTATACATATGCAAATGCAAATATACTATACAACCACTTGAAAACAACAAATTCTCGTCTAATTCATTTAGACACCCACCTTTTGACTTATTCAGTCACATAGTGAAAAATTATTGGTATGTCCATATATTAACCAAACCAGCTTTATGAATAATATAGCATAAGTGTTGGTTTCCATATTTCCAAAAGATTGGGTTTTTCGTATATGGGTGTTGAGAATGAGACTGCCAGAAGGAGTGTAATGGGTTCAGATACTTACATAAACCAAAATACTTGACAAATGGAAACTATTAGATCCACTGCTGAATATTCGTTGAATTAGGTGTATTTGGTACAATTGCGTCCCCATCAATACATATTTTTTGGTGTCCGAACAAAAATCAACCAACTTTTATAATAATTTTGAAAATATCAGTTGCTAGACAAATGCTCCAAGTGACGTCTGCACATTGACGGTTCAATTTTCACAGCCACAACGCAGAAGCTTAAAATTTAATTGCAATATTTGTTTACATTTATAGGAGGAAGTTTCACATTTATGGACGTGTATGCTATAAATGGGTAGAATCGGGATTTCATTGTTGCTGTAAATATTGTTTTGGTGATTGTGATGGCTGTTGGCTGCGGAGTAGATTACAGTTGGGTACGGTTTAGTAGTTAAACTTTTTTGGCCAGGTTGACTGGTAGAAGTCTTTTTTGGTTAATGTTTTTGGGTATGTTTTCTATTTATTATTTCAGTATTTATACTCGTATATACACCAGCCCAATCAAATAAGCGGTAATATAGCATACAGTGTTCGCCGGTAATAATAAACTTCTTAAATAACGGTTTTGGAGTTTGATGCAACATAGAAATTTACCATTAATATTCCCTTATCATGAGCACTAACTATTTTTATACTTTAAACTTATGGTTCAAGTTAAAACCTCCGCTTTTAAATACGGGTATGTTCTAGACTTAGTCAAATCATTTCCTTCTTTGGTACATAAGTTCACGTGTCTATAGACATACATTTGTATCAATGGATGCTTATATTTGTGAATAAGCTATATATAACTCAATGTATATATGTATGAATAATTAATTAGAAACTAATAGTCAGACTATGTATTGCTTCAAAATATATATTTTTCATAATACTCAGAATTCGATATGTACATATGTATGTATCTAATGCATTGCAAAGATTCAACGCCATCGTCTCCAGTTTCCGTTAGTGGAAGTTATTTATAGTAACACCAGATACAACCCAATAGAACCAAATCGTGTAAAATTACCTACAAACATAAAAGCATATGAGTATATAGGTTTCTGCTTAGGTTTATGTTTATAAACTAAGTTCTAAAAAAGTCTTGAACTATTCATATGAAAACATGCACTTTGGACCAATTTCCTAAATACCTTCAATATTTAAACGTCTCCCTACAATAATTTAAGCAAATATATGCAGACGTTAACTCCAGTTGCCACGCTAATGTTTTTATAATAATCCATATTTTCTATTTATACTACGCTTGTGTTTAATTTTAGGACTATTGCCCAAATATGAGTTTTTAGTCAACTAGTGCCATTTACACTGTGTAGTTACTGTCCCACAGTGGGCAAAACTATTGCAGGAGTACTCAACAAGTTGACTTTTCTAATTTTAACATCATGCGTTTCCGTTGATGGTTGATGAAAAGTGAATGACAAAGCTTAGCGGCAGGAAAACACTGAAGCGCATACTGTGTAAGAGAATGTAGGAATTGAGTTGAATGAGTAAGCAATCTCAACTGCGATCTAGATGAGAACATGCATTCACCCAACAGCTTTCAAATGCCAGAAAAGCCTTCCAACACATACTTGTAGTAATTATATTTGTATTTACACGCAGATAGTTAGTATGTTGTTCATCTAAGGTGGATTTTCGGAAAATTATTTTCATTCAGCTTAGTTGTATTTTGGATGTCACCATGATCACGCGTGATAAAGTTTTCGTAGATTGACAGAAGATAAACGTACAATAGTTATAATAAGTGAAACGAAACGGAAAAGGAAGTTAGTAATGAAAAGTGATAGAAATCGCATTCGTTTGCAACCACCTACAATATATTGCAAATATAACACTTCAGGGAAGGACTACAGGAATTTAAGCAAGTACATAGATGTGTTTGTGTCATAACTATGCAATTCACTTAACCAGCCACGTGTTATTATAATACGAAACCAATTTTTTCTCAAATAAGTATTCTCAATATTAAAGAGTGCAAGTAAATCCTCTGCAGAATGTAATTAAATTCAAAGTGTAGAAATATTTTCACATACATATACCGTATATGGTAATTTTCGCATAAAGGGAATCGAATTTCACACAAAAAGCACAAACAACATTTTAAATTTTCGTAAAAACTCGCATAAGGAAATTGTGCGCATACACAGAAAAGTGGATGCTATAAAACAAGAGCACGACACGGTTTTTGCCAATAATAAGCTAAAAAAAAAAATAAAATACCAAAAATAATTTAAAAATACAGCTCTCTGAGCGAAAACGACAACTGTGTAAACATGTGAGAGTAAAGTGAAGTATACGCCTCTATTTTTTTAGTTCAATAACATATCAAACTTTAGTACGAGATGTTGCCGGAACTCCTATTTACCGGTAATAATGAATGCTTAATTGCATTCTAACATTTCATTTCTCTCTGCTATTTACAAAAACAGTTTACATATGTTATTTGCATAGAGATAACAAGGAAACCTGTTGCCTTAATATAATTGTGATTACAATTTGTGATTCTGCTGTTAATACGCAATAGTATGAGTATTATTGTTAAATAATGCAATTGTGCATTATTATTTTTAAATAAGTAAATAGTGTTGTATAATAGAAAAATAGTCATGATGATTATTAAAAATTTCCATATTTTTTACTACTTTGATTATTTAGTGCATAAATGTAATTATAATTTTTTGAATTTGTATCACAAACAGCTGCTGATAGCATGCAAGACGAGTTTGATTTCTTGAATGGCGCAAATTCTATTTACAAAAAGGGCATGTGTATTTCGCCAGCAGTGCCGTTGGAGCCTCAGCTGGAGTCCTCAATTGAAAATAATGCTAACAATTGTATTGGAAATGTAAGGCCTGTAAATTTACCTAGTGTCATCAGAAACGAAGATTCAAGTCATCCCATAACATGGAAACAGCAGTCAATAAATCTTCAAGAACACTCACGTCAACGGTTGCGAAGCGACCAACACCGTCACGAACAGCGGCAGCAACGTCGCTTAAATTTAACCACTAGCAAATTACTGTTACAAAACTCTGATGATCCGTTAATATGCCATGGCGCCAATAATGTTGGTGCGGGTGATGATGATAGTCACCTAATTATATGCACAGCACCAAATGAAGAAAATACACAAACTGCGAACCTACTGCCTGCTTCATCAACTATAATCAAGCAAAACCTTTCTTCAACGACAAGATCTAAACCACTACTCAAAAAGTTGCCTCAAAATGGTTGCAGCTTATTAACCAAACAACAGCTTAAAGTTAAGGCTGGTTTAATGAGCGTTCAGAATCGTGCAGCTAATGATCTAGACAAACGCGGACATATAAGTACTGACGTCGCACAAACTAATAATAAAAAGAATGACCTAAAATCGTCCAAAAAAAAAGGTGTTTTAAAACTCCGTTTTCATCACCAAGCTCTGCCGCCAGAGTACCTCATTCACTATGAAGCTACTCAGGGGCAGCTTACGCCTTTCGTTAAAGAATCAAATGCGAAGTCATCCGAAATTCGTTCTTCCAAAAATCTTCACCCCTCCAAACTATCCCCATCTCAAAGTGGGCAAGAAAATGTTCGCAGCTGGTTGCAAAAGATTGCAGCAATCCAACGATCGGCTCAAGAGGAAGACATAGAACCAGTTGAGAGAATACATGGTCAAAAGCCTACAAGATTGGAGCTTCCTAAAACCGAAGTTTATAACGATCCAAACAATAATTATATGGTCAGAGGAATGCACTCTTCAAAACCTGGAATTTCCCATGTATCAGCTGTAAAAAATGAGATCCGACTTGATTCTAAACACTCACATAATTCTGAAAAAGATCAGTTTCATTCTTTGAGTCTCAAATGCGCAATGAACAAATTTTCTTCAAATGCAACAACTCTTAACGCTATCAACTCAGCATCAGTAAAACGGGCCATCAACTTTGCTGATCTTCCGTACATGGGTGAAATAACGCTAGACAATTCGAAACCACGACGTGGTAGGAAACCCAAAAAAGCTGATATTTGTCACTTAATATATAAAAACTATGGCACAATATTACCCGGTACTCCCAATACGCCATTATGTACATCAAAACTTGCAAAGGAAAATGCGCAAAAGCATGATATTACAGACGAATTGCCTTTGAATCTCTGTGTAAGAGATCAGCAATGCGAGTACTTGTCGATTTCGAGCGGAGAAAGTGAAAATGCCTGCGGAATAGACGATGTTGAATGTATAAATGCGCACAATCTGGGTGTAGAAAATTTCTTAGAAACAAAATTAACTAATTTAATGCCCAGTTCCGATCTCAAAAGGTCAGTTATTCTAAAAGTTGAATCAAATGTGGATACAAATAATTCTACAGATTTAACGCCCTCATTTTCACATCCAAATGAAGCAAAACTTGATTTACATCCATTAAGTCAATACTACCAGAAATTACTTTCAGGTACCTTAGTGAACAAAAGTAGTCAACCATTTGGTCTACCTGTGGAGACTATAGAAAAAGACAACCAACTTTCGCTAAAAATACCAATACCGAGCGGGTTGATTCGTATGTCAAAAACAGAGAATATGTCTCCGACTCTACGCTTAAACAACCAAAATATTGATTATCCGGATCTTATGTCAACGCCGTCTTCGATTAAGTCGGAAAATTCAGCAACAACATCGGCGAGTACTGCGGTTGCTACGTCAATAAATTCTACTTATCAGATTTTCACTCCTCAGAAGCGCAAACGATCCGCCATATTCATTCCACCAATTCCGACGGAAATTACACCAAACACACCAACAGAAGTCAGCATATGCAAATTCAAATTCACTGGTGGTGACAAACCATCGTTGGAGGAGAAGAAAATGCTTTCTGTGGATTCGAATGGTAATTATCGATATTATAGTGGTACTGGCGATAAATCAACCCGTGGTTTTGAATATTTCCCTCGTGAAAGTTTACAAAACTCTGCTGGTTTCTTACCAGGTGTTAATTGTGTAATATCATGGCCGACACCGGAAAATGGATGTTCAATAAATGATATACCACCACCATCAGCTGAACTTAGTAATGAAATTTTACAAATTCCTGAGTCTCCGACTGCAAACTTGTTATCACCAGCATCTGTATCATTAACAGAGGTTTCAATGTCATTGCCAACATCAAGGTTAGAGTCTTTATACACTGGTTCTGCAGCTCAATCCACCCAAAAACAATCACAGAAAATTCAGATAATAGTAGGTTCAAACTACAGCAATGATATATCTAAACAAAAAAGATCTTCCATGAAAGATAATTCTGCAAATTTAACGGTTAACCCGTTAACTTGCCACTCTCTACATCCTAAAAAGAAGTCGCGAAGATCAACACAGCGCGAAAAACTCGAGAAAGCATTTAGAGAAAAAGGATATCTTATTCAAACACAACAACTCGAATCTGCTGAAGGAGCTACGTATTGTAAATTTCGACAATTGAAGAAGTTCACCCGTTACTTGTTCAGAAATTGGAAGGATTATCTTCCCGAAGAAGTACATCAGTCAAATGTAGTAGAGAAAGCATTTTTAAGTCATCAGCCTTTAACCAAGAATGAAATGACAAAAGAAGTAAATAAAACAGACAGCTTTACAGAGCAGGACATACAGAATATACTAGAACGTCATGGATTTTTAACTACTAGTGAAGTTTGCTCGCAAAATAGCACTCTTAGTAGTACTACTAATTTAACAGAGAAAATTATGCCCGAACAGAAATTGGTGGATAACATTGCAGAGGCATAATTAATTAAATTATATAATTTGAAGACATTTAATTTATTTTCGTTACAAACAGTTTTATTACGTATTACTTATAATGCTTAATATTTGCATAAAATTTCTAACACTGCCAAAGAATCATTAGAATTTAAGGATACTTTAAGGATACTTAGATATATATGTATATTTGCATGTATTAAACTAGTCATTGCACAAATTATTATTTCATTGTGCAGTTTGAAACCACTTTGCTCATAAATAGAAATTATGCCTTTTATGGGATTAAGTTAAATAGATAAATGTGACAAAACTAATTGTGAATTCCTATTGTAGTTAAAAGTAAAACAATCCATTCGATTTATGCAAAATGTATACATTTTGCTGTTTATATTTTCTTGTCAAAAACTTTATTAACACAACATCTATGTATATAAAACGTTTTTGTATATACAAATTCATGATTAACTATCTCGTTCGTATTTTATTATTTGGTAGATAATATATATGTATAAGTATTACAAAATTACAAAGTGAACGTCATTGAAATTAGGTTTACTAAATGCCTATTAAGGCAACATTTTATGTTCAATACTATATTTTTTCTTATTTTATATTCCGTTGCATATGATACAATTCTATAAAATTTATTTGGAAGACATTTTAAATCGTAAATGCCTGCGCAATACCAAAAAAATTGTTTAACAACACAAAGTATGTTCGAGAATAAAAATTTTGGTTTGAAAATATACGAAAAAAGCACTGGAAATGATACATTTGTTAAATACATAAGATTGATGGTAAGTAACCTTAATAGCCAAGAATGAAACCATAGTTAATGTATCCTTATAAATATTTTTAATAAATAGTAAATTGTAGTACGCCTGAAATATTGCGTTTAAAACCGAAATAAGAATATAACGGAAACAACATAAAAGTTAGCGTCAAAGCAGTAAAGGTTAGAGAATAGGCATCTTGTCGCGGCATTAAATATTCCCAATATAGTTTTGTGTAAATGGTACCGAACGACAACATTCCATTTCGGGGAAACAGATATAAATATGTATCCTGTTACTGACTTATATTCTCAGAGCATATTCCGGAGCTACTTGAATTACTTAGTTAAAGTGGCTTATCTTGGTCGTTGTTGAGCAGGCAGGAGGACATGGGGCAGACATAATCAGTCCAATCCACTTCTCCATTTCCCTTGTTACTTTTCCTTCGTTTTAATGAGAACTGCGTCTTTTTTGGCGGTTTTATTTTAGAAGTTATTGTTAATGGTTGATAACCCGGATTTGATTCAATGTCACGTTTATTTTGTATTATGTCACGTCCAAGTAATTCTTTGAAATGTGTAGCCAAATGTCTGAAAGTGATAATAATCAGCAATTACAAAAATTGTAAATCTATTATTTGTTTCTAGTTTATGAATAAAAAAAATATTCTTACCGCCGTAATAAAGTTTTACTAGGAGGTATACTAAGCAAATCTGCCAATAGATCGGCAGTGAAACGTGGTTCATAAAGCATTAATGCACCATGTACGCCAGCACCTCTTAAATTGGGTGCATACTCTGATAGATCTGCAACTCTCAGCCACTCCATAACCCGATGTGCAGTCCATAAAGATATGTTTTCAGTATTTACTTCTAAATTTTTCTCGTCTTCCTCTAAGGAGTGATCATCTACGTCTGAAGTAGGACGTGCCGATCCGGCCGAGCGTCGAATGAGGCACTCGGCGTTCCATTCCACTTCGCGCATACATTGAATACCACAGCGGAGTGACGCTATATGTAAACAAGAGTAGACATGCAAATGGGCCAAATCCTCCATTGTTAAACGGTGAAGCATTCTTCCATCAATTTTTGCCATTAAAAATGGATCTTTGTATTGTGGTAAACCAATATCATCTAACCAACGCATAACCCAACTAACATCTAGTTCTGCAGCTTTCAAAGCTAGTGGATCATTTTCTTTTCCTGTTAGTTCATCAATTGCTAATAATATTTTCTTTCGATGAAGAGATGATTTCAGATTTAACTCCCGCTCTATATCTACTGGAGACACGGTGAAAAAACATATGTTGGTGCTGGTATTTAACCACTTTCTAAATGAAAAAAATATGTAATGGTATATTCATTAAATTTGGGAAATAGTAGTAGCACTTGCCTACAATCATCAGAATAACAACCAAGTCCGAGATCCGTCAGCCAATTACATACTTCTTGCGTAGGCCACTCGGTGTAACATTTTGCCGAAGTTGAAGGCTTTGCAGATTGAGTATTCCATTCAATTCGCCCACCTGCTGTGGCACGTGTGATACCTCCCCTTTTAAAAGCTGATTCTACATTCTTTATAGCTGGCATCTCTAAAGTTCCACTATTGCTTCGTCTCAATTTCCCTAAAATACCTTTTAATCCTTTAGCTGATCTTTCACGAGTATTAGGTGATGATATACAATATGTAGCATCCTCCCGACATTCAAGTGCTTCGTGTTCAGTTCCAGAAAAAAACCCAGTCAATTCCCCAATAAGTATTTTTTCATTTGATGCAAAAGCCACATTACGTTGTCGCTGCATATTTGCATTTCTATCAAATTGGTGATTATTTTCCGAATTTATTAAATTGCTATGACTGTTGTCGTTATTATGCTTGTTATTCCGAGCCCGTGGTAAACTATGATACTGGGGATGTATCTGATGACGTAATGACACAGGAGGCGTTTTAGGTGATCTGACATTTTCATTACTATTGAAATTTGTTTGATTTAAATTACCCATACTTCCAAAGAGAATTCGCTTAGGGTTTAATGATTTAATAGGGCTATCACGCAGCTCTATATTTTCACGTTCCAAAGCTGCTCTATGAAGCTTCAGCTCGCTAAGAGCTGTCATTAACTCTAATTTTTGAGTTTCTAAAGATGATCTTGAAAGCATTAAACGCTGCAATTGTTCATCTCTATCACTTAATAATTGTGTTTTTTCTTGAAGAAGACTCTCCAATTCAATAATTTTAGCCCCTTGGTCGGAAACACGATCGGTTAGGAGTTGATACTGAAGAGCTAATGCTTCTTTGTCCCTCTGTAATCTTCTTAGTCGCTCATCGGCATCTTGGCGAGGAATATGTGTTTCTAACCAATCACTTATCACGGCTACTGTAGCTGAATCTGGCACAGGTGCAGCCAATCCTACCTAGAAAACATTGTCACACACAGACAGTACACTTTACGTTAAAATTTGATTACCTGCTGAAGAGCTAGTGCAAGAGTTTTTGCAGTTGACAACACATTGTTTACTGAAATCAAACGGCGTTCCGTGTTAATTATCGTACTGGGTTTAACCCGCGATTTTATACCATCACCAGAATCATTTAAGTTGCTATTTCCTGATATTATGCCATCCATTTGTTGCAGAGCTGCTTCCAACATTTTGCTTGCATTAGTTGACAACACATCTGAAGTTGTGTTTGCGTTGCTTACATTTTCATCTTGTTGATCCATTACACTGGTTGTATTAACTTTTTGACTGTTAATCTCGAGCATAAATACCTTTGGAGTACAGAAAAGAGGTTGTTCTATTTTTATTCTAATATGCGTTTTCACTTCCGTTGTAATTGGGTCGTTCTACTCGTATTTATCACACCTAAATTTTTTTCACAAAACTAATACGATATTGTGTTTAACTTACAAATACGTTTCGGTAAGAGTTTTCAGTAATTCACTCTTTTTTAAATTTTTAAGAAATAAATCAGAAAAATATAAAAACTTTAGGAATAAGGAAAATAATAGAGAAAATAACAAAATATATATTTTGTGTAATAAACCATTGTTGCCATATAAAYGAGATTTCCAAATTCTACAAACTTTAGCTACTAAATAAGTAATAATTTGTACCGTGTTATAACGAAACATATATAAAAAAGAGGTAAATGTTCAGGAGTGCGGCTTTTCCTAGAACATGCACCAATTTTCATGAGAAATGTCTTAAAATTCTTGTTTTGCATATATTAGTATATAAACCAACGAAACTTCGACTTTTTTAACATTTCCTACGACATTGATGTATAAGATCTAGCAAAAGTTGAGAGCAAATACAACTCTGATGAGAAAACTAATGTGTGGAACACAATGCCAGCGACAGACTGCAGCAGCACGACAGTGAACTGAAAATGGCGTTGTGAATCSTACTACAAGAACATTTGTGAGAGGGCARCAACATAACAATGGCCAGCATGTACACAAAACAACTCAGTTGTCCATTTTGCAAGTACACAATTTCGTTGTGGCCATACTAATACCTTGCAGTTCAATGAAATTTTAATATTTTGTTCAAAGTGAAATTTTTAAGCAAAAAATAAGTAAATAGRTAAATTTATTTGTTTNAAATTATCAATTGTTATTATAAATGATGTAACAGAKCTATTTTATGCTTTTATTTGTAAAATAACGTCAGTTTTGCTAGAGCTTTGAGTAATTTTATATTTTACATATTAGTGGCATCACCACTCTACCTCATCTCTCTATCTTCCATTCTGCTGTCAACTCTACTGTCGTCCTACTGTCGTTGGCAAATATAGGATCAAATTGAAGTTAGCGAGAACGACAACTGTCGGCCTGCCGTCGTGTAGTCGTGCAGCTGTCAAAATAGGTCCGTCCATAAGAACGTGTGTATTTAAATATTTGACAGATGTCGTTTGCAGTCTGTCGCGAGCATTGTATTCCAGACATAACTCGTTCCTATTTCATTTTGTAACGAACGAGTATTAATTCTGGAGGAACTACTCACTTCTTTTCGTCATTTATTAATACACCCATTCGTAGTCCTCGAAAAGATTTAGCTGTTTTAAGGAAGTTATATTTTCATTTCAAATTATTTATATGCTTGTTTAAAATTGCCAATCAAAAATTAAAGTAATTTAGCCGCTCTTGTAAAAAAATTAATACTATCAAGAGTAAGTATATTAAGGTAAATTCCGAACAAGCTTGGAGTCAACTGATAAATGTGATTGATAATTTAATATTAGTGGAAAGATATAGCTGAGTAGACACTGTCAGTATTTCTTCCAAATATATGAATTCGATGCATTAAAGAGATCAAATTATATTATGTTCCTAAGTAATTAATATCGGTATGTATGATGTTAGTGAGTCACAAAGAATCTTTAGACCTATTCTTTAAAACAGCGGCTGGAATATTTATGTACATAAGTATGTGATGTATGTATGACTCATGCATTGTAAAATTTAATATTTATGGTGGTATTTATGTAAGAAAAGCACACACACACTAGATACTTCTATTATTATATTAAGAGTATTAACTGGATACTAAAATGTATCACCAATAATATTAGTATTGTAACAATGTTTCTGTTTGTAAAAAAAACTATAGAATATGTCAGCAGAGTCACACGCCGAACACGGTATTCATGATGAGGACATACACGACAGCACGTACCAGCCACCGCCGGAAAAAACTATCGAGGAAATAATGGCTGTGGATCAAGAGGATGAGAGTTTACGTCGCTACAAAGAGGCTTTGTTGGGGCCTGCACAGGCTGAAAAAATTATTGTTGGTATGATAACAACAGGACATGATATCAATAATATTACTCACATATTCCTAAATTAATTTATATTGCAGATGCAAATGATCAACGCAAAGTGATCGTGAAGAAATTAGCTTTGGTAGTTGAGGGTCGAGATGATATGGAGCTTGATTTAACGGGTGATATAAGTCAACTAAAGAAACAGGTAAAATTTAAATTCAGGAATTTTTTGAACACCAAGATAACATTATATAAAGAGAAATGTGCATACAATAGTAATAACAATTTTATTATAACTACTGCATTTCAATCACAACATTTATTTTTTACATATAAATTGACAAATAATAATAAATTTATTTTGGCTTTCTAGGTATTCGTCATTAAAGAAGGAGTTCACTATAAAGTGCGCATAGACTTTATTGTGCAAAGAGAGATTGTTCATGGCCTTAAATACGTACAAAAGACTTATAGATTGGGTGTACCAGGTAAATATTAAATTTATGCTTATTTTATTACTATAAATCATTACAAAAATCTGATAATTCATTTTTATAAGAATTTTACATATGTAATTTTAGTAAATGTTTACCATTACTATCATAGTTATATGCAAGTTATTTTGATTTACTTTTTTAATTTATGTGTAGTTGTGTTATATTTTAAAATGTGATATACATAAAATTTAACTATGTGTCATTCTTTTTAAAGTGATACACAAAATGTTGCACCACAGTTCGTTTCAAAAAACAAATATCAGGATGATGAGCTTAACATTTTTACTCGCTTTTTATTCTGCAAAAGGCTTTGTCTATCTAAAGGAATTCGTTAATAAAAATGTATCTGTATCTGTGCTAATAGTATGGTTGATAAAAAATTTTCTGTTAATCTTTATTTTTTATTTTAATTTTAATCATGTAACATACATATATATCTAAATTATTTTCCCGCTGCTGACTGTTGATTTGTTAATATTGTTAACTAATAACTACTAACATTATTTGTGTGATTATGTTGTGTTTCTTTGTCTTTCAAATTAATTCAAAAGTTGTTGGTAAGACAGCCAGTATTTTTAAATTTTTTTACTACTTAAAAAGTAATCATAATTTCTGTTTTATATTTTAGTTGATAAAATGACTCATATGGTTGGCTCATATCCACCGAAAAAAGAAATTCAATTCTACTTAACACCATCTGAAGAAGCACCAGCAGGCCTGATGGCACGTGGKACGTATTCAGTTGCATCGTTATTCACCGACGACGATAAGCACATACACTTGAAATGGGATTGGACTTTCGAAATAAAAAAAGATTGGGAATAAAGAAGTACCAAAATCAGAAGCTATCACAACTCTTATAATATAAACAGTTTTTAGCTGGAACGCTCTCCTAACTTGATCTAAAGCAATTTTTACGACATCCGAAAGAACTGAATCCTTTTGCTTCCTTTAATTTAAGAAAATACTAAAGTATTCTAAATTGTGTATTTAAGCAATGGCAGTCGCCAGTTTTGATGTATGTATAGCATTTCGAAATTTTATTTCTTTACTTTAATAAACAAAATGTGTTTTTTTTTTTGAGTTGTGTATAGATAAGTTCATATTTTATTCAACATTGATACCTCATGTAATATTTCAATATAATATAAATATCTGGAAAACGTAGCCTCAATTATATCCAAAAAAAAAAAAAAGGCACAAGTCGGAATTCTCTTTTGCCTTTGAATAAATTATGTAAAATAAATAAATAGTATATTTCTTAGCAGTTTGGAAATTTTTAGAACTACTTTTGGAGTATTAATTATTTGGGGTATGTTCATTGTTGAATAATAGTTAGAAGTAAAGCCGACACAAAAATAAATAAAAACATACTTGCATTAATATATAATAATGCAAAGGTTATCTATTAATAAAGTTACCATTAACTATGAAAAAATACCTATGAGAGTAGCACCCTGCAGAGCTCCCATGATCAAAACAAAAGTATTAGTAATCAAAATAAAGGAAAAGAAATTATTCTAAAGGAAATACATATTAAAGCGATACCAAATTTACCTTATATTTGGAATATTTTACAAAGTGTAATCAGCACAAGCAATTTGGAAATACAGAATAATTGTAATTGAAACATTTTTGAAATTCATGTTTTTTTATTGTTGATTTTTTACAGATGTAAGTATAAGCAGCAGGAGTTATTAAAATTAGTTGACACTATTTTATATCAAGAATATTGCTTTCAGCAACATGTTTCCGAGCCTCTGTTATGTTTCAGCTCCATCAAATAAGCCAACATTTTTCAAAAACACTATACATGTATGTGTGTGTAATCATTTCATAAATATATATTAATTTAGAAGTACTCCACATAAACCTTCCAAAGCTGCGCTCCCTGCATTCATATACAGTTTTTATCGGCTTAATGCAAAAATAGCGATATTTCCATAGTGAATCCAAAACTGATGTTCAATAAATTGAATACAAATCTATTTACCATACTAGTTTCAATGTTGCGCGTTGCTCTGGACAATATTCAAAGGCACTGAAGTTTTTAAAAATGATATATACACAAATCATAATGTTCCGACCAGTGAGCTCACACTCTTTCATAGATAGTCACGTTAATCTACAAATCTTGTGCAATGTAAATCGAATAACTGTTGGGATGATTGAAATAACTTTACTTAATAGACTGTCTCCACCAACTTGCCCATCCAAATACCGACTTGTTATTTATAAGAGGGTTGGGAGTACATAAAGAGCAAACTTACCATATATAATGACATGTTTTGTCATTCTGCTTTTGTTTATGGTGTGGTTCTTAATGTTACCCATTTTCCTAATTTAAAATATCTTCGAAAGGGTGATGGATTTTTAAGAGACTTTATAAACAGTTATTAATTTTGTTTATGTCACGCTTCGAAATTAATTCGTTAATTGAATATTATGACATATTATAGAATCAGACGGGGGTTCCGTTACGTCTATGTGGGAATATGAAAAAGTTGTTCGACTCTATCTCACTTGATAGCGTTCATTGTAGATAAAAAGTTAATTCAAACCATATCTATGTGCACGCGAAATTATAGCATATTAGCCTATAGCTAAATACTTTTGCAATGTTCACAATTATATATTTTGACCAAACTTAGACAAATTATTGCTGCTGATAAGGATTACTCATACGCCCCACTATACCTAAGATCTGTTGCTTCAAGCACAAGCACATCGCCCATTTGACTATTTGCTCTTCTATGTGTTGAATATTTTTACAACATATTGCTTTCCGCAAAATGTTTCTGGGCATCTGTTATGTTTCAGCTCCGTCACATAAACCAACATTTTGACAGAGCAACATTCAATACACATAATTATTCAGTAGCACTTATTAACATAGATGTATGTATACATATACAAGTATATCTAACATGCGACAACAAAAAGAAAAAGGTAATAGTAAGGTCAATAAGAAGTAACCAACACGTGTATTTATGTTTACGAGTATATCTCATTTGTAAAAATATAAATATAAGTACGTACATATATGTACAGAGAATTGCATATGTACGAATATCTACATATGTATATACCGATATGTCGATATGCATGCCACATATTAGTCGCCAGTAGCAACGGTTTTCGGGGTGACGACTGTGGAACGCGCGCGCATGATGTCTTTGTAAATGTGTGCGTGCAGCTACATATTATACAAACACATGTGCAATATTACTCTGAGATTCTATAGAATTGTTGTGCTGGGTGGGAAAAGCTAAACCGGCGCATAGTGAGTGCAAAACAGTTTGGCCGGTGACGTCCTCTGGTGCAGATCAATGCTACTGGTGTTATTTGCTCGCGGTCGTTGACTGCCCGCGAAAAACCAGTCGGAAAATTTTCGGTTGAGTTGTGATAGCTAAATAAAAACGAATTGGCAGATAGTATATTCAATGCATTTTCACGCAACGACGCAACTCTATCTGAATGTGAGCTTGTAGGTTGCTAAATCTTACGAATATTGACAGCGCGCGTGCTTATAATGCTTTTGCCATAACTTTAAATTTTATTTGGTGAATAAATATTTTAGGTGAGTCAGTTTTATATGTACATATTCCATATATTTATGATCATATCCTCTAAAAATGTAAAATAAATGTACCTGATGTAAATGATGTGGAGGAAAATGTTATAATCGACGAAATAAATAGGATAGACGAATCTATTTATGCATATATATATGAATATGTGAAAAAAACTAGAAAACAGAGGCACTCATACCTCCATACTCATCCAACAACGGGTCAGCGAATATAGTTCGAAAGTGTGACAAACCAATTAGAGTTTAACTTTAGTTGCGTCTTATTTGTATTCAAAAGTTTAGCTACAGCAATGGTGACGTAGGCGTTACTGCCGACAATGGCACGGATGATAACTACAACAATACTGTTGATGGCGATGTATGCGCGTACATTTGCTAATGGATTCGTTTAAATTATAACTAATAACAACACCTAATAATAACCGACTGTAAACAAACCTGATAAATTTACGGATGTGGATAATATGCCTTAGACAAAAGTCGAAACGTACGAAGCATAATGTTTATAACTAAACAAAATGCTTTATGTTTAATGAACGATTAGTCAAATAACAACAGCAATGAAATGGAATATATGCTTTTTTAATAAAATTTAAATGACGGCTAATTTTTCAAGATTAAGAAATGCTATACTTGAGTGTTTATAAGTATTTATTCGAGACAAGAGTACGTGTGCATGTGTTACACTCGCCAAAGCAGTTTATATGCCGTGTTGCTAATGGAAGACTATTCTCAATAGATGTGCTGTATTTTTAGACTGTCGCTTATATATATCTGTTTTTTTTAATCATTTATTAATGCAGCAAAATTTTGTGCTGTTTTGAGGCAATAAAATTCGTCGACATTTCTGTGTAAGATACGTACATAAGTATATGTACTGGTGGRTGTTTCCACTTATGTGTGTGTGCATGATGTTTGTTATATATAATCCTAATAAAAATGTGACAATGGCTCGCCCAATTTTAATATCTAAAACATCATTTGCCTAGCATAGAAGTACTTATTTTTAGTGTAACGTGACGATTATGACCACAACCATTACTGGCTTCATCTTCTTTTCATATACTCGCGCTTACACACAGATATCTATAGTTCGGGGAATTTTTTTTGGCAGAAATAAGAAAATACCTTTGTACCTGTTTTTGGGCTTGCTTTTAGATATAAAATCAGTTTCAAATATCATATTTCACTATGAAATTTTGCCGACCGCTCAAAAAGATTTCCTAAATATAACAAACATACTAAAGAATTTAATCCTATATATTATATATGTTCAGTTTTTAACTTCTTTTTCCGACGTTTAAAATTTTCTGTTCTTTACATTTGCCATTTGCAATATACACGTAAATAAAAAAAACATATTTTAACGATATCTGTAATAAAAATATCGCCTGCAAACACTGCGACAATTGGATTTATTTAACCAAAATAACTTTTAGTAAACTTTGTTTTTTTACGAAACTGTTTGAACATATTAAAAGAAAAACTCATTTCTCACTCAAGAAAGTAATCCTGGATGGAAGGATTTATAATACAACTTGTTCAATGTAAATACTGAGCAGTTGCAAATTGTTTTTCTTGCAATTAATTTCGGCATTTCGACCAAGCACCCAAAATTTGCATACCACTATAAATTTATGAATGAATTTCGTAAAACGTTTATTGTACACTTTTATTTGTACATATACAGGTATGTACATGGACATGTACATATGTATATAGCATATATGCATTTTATAACTTAATCTGTTTATGCTATTGCATTTCGTAAAACGTTTATTGTACACTTTTATTTGTACATATACAGGTATGTACATGGACATGTACATATGTATATAGCATATATGCATTTTATAACTTAATCTGTTTATGCTATTGCATTCGTATTTTCTCGCTTGATCTTGGCGTTTTCTCCCTTGATGTTTAAAGATCATTTCCACTCAAAACTCACTCAAACTGCTTTCACTTCCAAATCCACTTAATGTGATCTCTTCCACTCAAAACATTAATATCACCTTATAGGTGAGAAAGACACATAAAGAAGAAAAAACGGATGCATAGATACGTTTAAATTACGATTAATGGCTAAAATGCAAGGAATTTGAAAAAATTATTCTAAAGTGTATAATGCCCCTATTATGTATGAACACCGCTGAGCAACCGTAAACCAACACATAAATGTAACAACCCTCTACTGATTATCGACGACTGAGTCTAATTTGCTATACGAGACTCTCTTTCTACTGTACATTTAAGACAACTGCTTATCACTAGATGTGAATACTCTACTATACACTCATCTATATTATGCTGTAATTTGTAAGAAATGCTTGTTATTTGGAATTATACGTGTGTTTAAAAGCCTGGATTAACTTTCTTGATTTTGGATCTGGACAGTTATAAAAATAAAAAAATTAATTAAGCAATAAGTGCTCAAACACTTTTTCACTTTTATATTTATGTAAAACTAATATTTATTCAATATTCATCGATATTGTCATACCCTGCGTATACGCAATCAATCACAACACAAAGTACTTTCGATTTGGTTAAGAATAACAGTGCCTACAAGTATTATGAAATAGTACAAGTTCTTGTTGAATTTTAGTGATTGAAGAAGAATATTTAACAACGAAATGTGGTTAAAAAAGAAAAATAAATGTGAGAATCAATTGTTAAAATCTCAACTTTAAACATAAATTTATATATACTTATAAATAGTAGAAATTGACAAAATCTATTCCTTATTATATCTATTTTATTTATTTTTAACACCCTATAAATGGACTTTACACATATTGTGTTACATGTGCAACGTTTTTCAATGTTATTCATAAGCATTTAAATATGTCAAAATGTCAAACTTTTGTGCTAAGGTTAATATGCAAACCAGATAAGAGTCAATACCAAAAGTTAAGCTTTTGATGGCATCTTAAACTGAATAATGCAATGAATATAATATACCAAAAGATGTTTATGTTTTCTATGAAAAATTTCCTTAAAACTATTTTATTGTACCATTTTTAGATTGGACATTTAACATATTGATAAAAAAAAATATTTTACAAATTAAGACGCCTTCAATGAGCCTCAATACGTCACACAATGGCTACAGTCGCAGCGGATACTCTTAAAAATGAAAACGGCATCAAAGGCGGTGCTCAATGTGTCAATATTTCCAACACACCGTCTCTGTCGTCGTCACGTGCTCCAAACAAAGCCCGACTAATGCCAGATAGTGAAGATAGTACTACGGGTGAGTAAAAACCATATTGTCAGCGGAGGTCAAAACTTAAACCATGTACATATCGTCACCTGAAATGCAAAATAATGTAACAACATTTTCGGAAATTTACAGTGGCATGAATGAAACACGAAATAAAATGGAACATGAGGGAAAAAAGTTTTAATATTGGTTAAACTGGTTTATATATCATATGAGGGCAGAACCTGAAAATGTTCGACATATTTGAAGTAGTGAATCGTAATCAATAAAACACTCAATTTCGAATTTTTTTATGATACGTTATTTTGCATTTCTGGTGACGATATATTCTAGACATATTTAGCTGTATAACACAGGTATTGTAGGTCGTTTTCATACATATTAATTTGTCAATCACATTAGTCATTAGTATAGTTATTTAAAATTAGAAAGGAATAATTTTATATATTTTATTATATCAAAAACTCAATCAGAGAAGTTTGTGAAAAAAGTCTGGTTGAAATATCTAAATGTTTACTAGCTTTTGTACAAATGTACGAAGGGCTTTGCAAACAAAAAAAAGCCGAACGAAACTGTTGTACTCAAAACCACTTGTTGCCACGGTAGAAAAATATATAGCATTACATGGACATATTATATAAACATATGAACATACATATGATATACATACCAGCTGTCTTAATTAATTTTTCTTATGTGTGAATAATTTCAATGAAAATACATACAATTTTATGATCTAAAATATACATACATATATGTATGTATGAATATATGTGTACTGAACTGTAAACACTCTTCATCGATCTTAAAACTTCTATATGTATTTGCGACACACTCCCCCATATCCAATTCGGTATATTTTATTCCTATGCAGCATATTTTTGTCCATATTATCATGCCCCGTAGAACTTCATCTAGAGTAAAAATAAATAAGATAATCTCTATAACTCTTTAATTTAAATCAAATCGAATAGAAGGCAATACTATATGAGTGAATATATTATGGGTGTGAATGTTTATTAAGCAAAGCATTTTATATACTAAATTCACTACAAACTAAAAATTATTTAACTGGAGGTTCGTTTTAAATTGAATATTAAAAAAGTACATCAACCCTTCACCAACCTACCCACTTACGAATATTTTCCAGTTCCCCTAAGCACTTACAAACATAATTCAATTAACTTTTTAATTTGGGCCTTGGAGCTCTTATCTATTAACAACACTGGTTGTAACTAACAAGAGCCAATTTAAGTCTTGCGATTGACAAGGCAGCTATAATCAAGAAAATATGAAATGTATACAAGGAAAAGGATAAAGTTTGATTACGTTTTGTGGTATCTTTCTACCTTAGGCTATGATAAAGAAATATTTTGCTTATATGATGTGGACGAGAAAATAAAGTTTTGTCTTTGCCAACTTTTATATCAGCTCGAAATTTCGATATATACATAAGTATACAACCTGGTATTAATAATTCAATTATTAATTTCGAAGTATGTAGTGATTACTTGTTTTTTTTTTTTTGTTGGATGGATTATTAATCCCCAACCTCTAACCTTTACTAAGGAAAAGGCAACGTAATTATAATATGACATTGAGTTCATCACGTCACCTTTCATCCAATATAAATTGACCACACCGCATGCGAGAAAATTGTTGTCACTTTACGTCGCCATTCACTTTAATATTGTTGTTTCTTCAATTGCTTCACCATACATTGTGATTGAATTTCAAATTTGCTTTATATTACATATATGTGTAGATATCCATATGTATTTGTGCGTGGGTAGGGTGAGCTGTATTTGGTAGGAATTGTTTAAATTTAGAGGCTTGTGAATAATATTGTGCAAAAAATTGTAAGACATTGTACAAATTTTAAAATTATTTTTTTATTCTTCAAAATCTCTGACGCCCGCCTTGAAGTAATTCGCCTTTGCATCGTATACATCAATGCAGTATGCGACGGTTCATAATCGTGGTGTAAAAGTCAAGAGTTGTCGGCCCATAACTTTGGCTTCTTTTTACTACGATTTTCTCCTCAAAAACCGACGATTTGAAACGCTTTTATTTTTCTAAATTTCTGCATGAATGCAAAGTATTATTTTTTTTTAATGAAAATATGCCCCTTGTGTTTCTGCAAATTTTTGCACTTTTATATTTTCTCTACGACCAATAGTTTATAAGTTATATCCATTTTTTGTATTGGGGGCTGCTTGATACATGCTCATGGTCGCCTGATAGAAATCTGAGATTTTGGCACCGAATTGAATGCAATTTACGTGGTGGTGTAGCATACGCAAAGGGGCGAAATGGAGAAAACGGATGCGACCATACACAATGCTCAGAAATAGGAAAAGGCCATCGACCGGAAATGGAATAACGGTACCGTAATTCCGGTTCGAACTTCTAACCTGAAGTAACAAACCTGAAACGGAAGTTTGGTTTCCAACCGGAAGTATGGAACCGTTATTCCTCTTCCAGTGGAATTCCTGTTCCCGTTTCCGTCTTTCCCATTTCACCCCTTTGCGTATGCCTCAAATTTGTAGTGGCTGCAGAAAAAATTATTAAATTTGGTACCAAAATCTCAGATTTCTACCAGGCGACCAGGAGCATGTAGCAAGCAGCTGCCGAATACATGCGAATATAAAAATGCTTCTAACTTCTAAACTACTGGTCGTAGAGAAAATACAAAAATGCAGAAACTTGCAGAAACGCAAGGGCCTATTTTCATTAAAAAAATAAATAAATTTGGATTCACACAGAAATAAAAAAAAATAAAAATGTGTTCTAAATCGCCGGTTTTTAAAGAAATTAGGCATTAAATGCATTTTGAATACATTAGTTACTCAAGGCATGAGGTTAAAGCATTTTAACTAAAATATTGGGATTATAAGAAAACCCTTTTATAACGAAATAATTCTTGTTCCACGCAACACGTTTCCAGCATCGACAATGCATTAAAATCTTATGTAAGGAAATCTCTTAAAGTTTTAAGTGAACAATAATCACAACTTATGTGGCAACGGCAAAGCCTCTTGCCTATAAAACAATAATACAAAATTATTTTTATTTAAACTATCGAATAACACATTTTTCGTTTTATTATATTAGCCGAAAATATACATTTGGACGATTTATATACACGATATCGTCAGCGACTGCGCAAGTCTCTCTTTACATCGGGTCTACTGATATCGCTGGTCGCATGTATAGTCTCAATAATTGTTGGTTTTATATATGAGCAAGTATGTATACTTCATACAAATTAATTAAGGGAAATGAAACCAAATACGTTATACCGATTTACTGTTGATTTTCCAGGGCTTAACACAAACGTGTTTACTTTCTCTAGCGGCCACAATATCCGCGGGTATATTGACAGCTCTTCAATTTCCAGCGGTGCTTAGCTCACCGGCGGCGGCATTGGCATTTGCTATTGTAACGACGTTCTCGCTAGGGGCAATAGCAGCTATTACGGGAGAAAAATTGGCGCCAATACCATTATTCGCCGTTTTTCTAGTAAGTGTTAAAAGTCAGAGAGATATTTAATCATATACAGTTTTATAAGATCAGTTATTTCTTTGAAATAATAAATTGGTATGTTGTATTTATTTATAATCATTTAAAATTGAATAGAACTACGAATTTATTGAATTGTTTCGAATAAAACGTCCTGTATATGGTTTATATTTCATTATTTATTTACTTAAATATACAGGGTATACATACAATGTTACCAATCTCTTGGCCAGTTTCAATGGTGTTGGCTCTTTTTATGTCGGCAATCCATGTCATATATCGCATTGTGACCAGCAAGGATTATGCCTACAGCTTGCCCTTTGTAAGTAATACTATTTTTCCTTATTTTTAAAGCGTTTTTAGCTAATTTCTTTTAGTAAAAAATTAAATTTCTTCAAAACGAGTTGCAAAAGTTATTATTTTTTCATTAAATAGTTCATTTATAAAGATATAATCAAACCTACTATGGATGACATTTGTAGTTAACAACTATAATATAATAATTTTCACCGCAGTTATTTGGTGAAGTTATCATGTTAGCTTCGGCATCCATTTCCGGCCTCTATTATCGCATAATGTCAGATGCGGCACACAATCGAACTGTGGATGGCACACGCACGGGTATAGAACAACGCGTGAAGCTGGAGTGTGAACGAGAGCAACAAGAGCAACTATTGCTTAGCGTCATACCCGCCTACATAGCGGCCGAAGTAAGTGTAGAAAAATACAGACGTTATCTCAAATGCATAAACTATGCAATACTTACAATTTGACATACTGTGTATATGCGTATATATGTATTGTATATAAATTTAGTATTTATTATAACAGTGATCTTTAGAATGCAATGAAAATTTCAATATTTTGCAATATGGTAGCTAAACTGCCTAAATACTTCATTGAAAAAGTTTTATCTCAAATATTGCATCAACAGGTGAAGCGTAGTATCATGCTGAAAATGGCGGATGCTTGTCAACGCGCAGGAGGGCAGTCTACCACATCTGCTACACGTTTTCATGAATTGCACGTGCAGCGTCACAACAATGTATCAATTTTGTATGCAGATATTGTAAACTTCACTCCATTGTCAGAGCAACTTTCTGCCAGTGATTTAGTGAAAACACTGAATGACCTTTTTGGACGCTTCGACCAAATTGCAGGGGTTAGTAAAAACATTATTCTCATATATATATACATATTGTTGTGACTTAATATATAATATATTTACGCATAAAATTTGGTACACAAATAATTTTATCTTACATTATACATATCAACTTATCTTAATTAACCAATTAATATCATATAAGGTAAAAATTTTAAGGGTAACAAAGTAATGAATAATTTAAAGGGTAATTAAAAAAACATTTCAACCTTTTATTTAAAATAGCTATATTTTGATAATTTTGATTCGCTAAATCTATTGAGATTTATAAACATACACAATTAAGTTTCCATCTCTACCTTGCTCATTCGTAGGAGAACCAGTGTTTGCGTATTAAAATTCTCGGCGACTGTTACTACTGTGTATCTGGACTGCCCATTTCAAGGCCGCAACACGCTGCCAATTGTGTAAACATGGGTTTACAAATGATCGATGCCATAAGGTGAGTGTGTGGTGCCATGAGTGCACCGAGAGAAATAACAATATTAACAGCCCTTATGTCTTATAATTTTGAATGTCAAGGTAAATGCTATTACTTTTAAATCAAAAGTAAATTTGCTGAAGGATATTTAAACAGAGGAAAGTTAATTTGACAGCAAAACTGTTACTCAACAGAACAGCAAACATTTTTTGTAACAACTTCAAATCCGATTGGTTACAGTTTTTTCTCGAGAGCTTTACGACTGCACTAACAATAGACCCAATTATAGAAGTATTCAGTCGAGATATACGTATTTACCATATACATAGTTGTGAACCAATGGCTAAGATGTAAGATCTATGCTATCTGTTAAAATACTCGCCCATATGAATCCTTACTTTTACGTTCAAGTATTTTATTTTTAACAAGTTTACTCAGCACATTTGTACCTTAATTCTGCTTCTCATTTAGCCAAGAATATATGTATATATATAATTGAAAAAAAAAAAATACATGTAAGCATACTTGTACTTATCGGATGTTATACTGTTTGCAAAGGCGTTTGCTATTTTTTGGTTATGGTATACACTTGCGTACATAGGCTTATCATATGTATGCGTATATGTGAACATGGATATGTATATATCCCTTTTTTGTACGTGACCTTCACGTATTTGTGGTATTAATTTCTCGAATGTGTTACTCCTGAATTCAAAGATTTAAAATTTCCTTTTTCTATGTAAACAACAGATTTTTTTTTTAAACTTTAACAGTTTTGCTACCTTAGGAGCTTTCAGTTACAGTGCCATTCAAGTGGGTCCTGAGAAAAACATATGTACATACATATATACCATAATTTTTTAATATAAGAGAAACTTAAACTATGAAAGGATTTTCGAACTTCACTTTTCTTTGACTACGTTTTGAACAGTATTCTTTACAGTTTGGGGTTAGGAAAGCCTTTAATTATTTATATTATCAATTCATATCACTAGACATGTACGTGAAGCAACCGGAATTAATGTTGACATGCGTATAGGCATTCATACTGGTAATGTGCTTTGTGGTGTCCTTGGTTTACGCAAGTGGCAATTTGATGTTTGGAGTGATGATGTCACACTGGCAAACCATATGGAAAGTGGCGGAGTAGCAGGGTATGTATATATCAACAGACATAAGTTAAATTAAATTAATATAACGATCAACCCTGCGTATGAGCAACCCATAATGACCTTTTTTTTTCGTTACATTCTTCTTTACAGCCGAGTTCACATCACCAAACAAACTCTTGTATTCCTCGGTGACAAATTCGAAGTTGAAGAGGGAAATGGTGCCAGTCGGGATAGTTATTTGGGAGATCACAAAATCGAAACATACCTCATTGTGCCCCCTAAGGTATGGAACATATCACATTTGTGCTTGCCACCGAATTATGTTCATAAAACTAGTTATTTCCACTTTATACGTTTCCCATATGTGACTTATTCGAATTTTTCATAACTTTAACGTTAAACGCTATTATGAATAAATATAATATATATAAATATTTGTTATTAATGAACTCCTAAATAATATTTTTATTACAGAAAATTATTTATCCCCATAGCGTACCACAAGTGATCGAAATCACGACTTCCTCAGAGACTCAGCCCATTGAATGTGATGTTACGGAACGTCTTTTACCGAACCCTTTCTCCACTAGTATCTCAAATGTCAACATAGCATTGTCTTGTGAGCAAAAAACTCCTAACCAAGAAGATACGATTTCTACAGGAGGCATTAGCGGTATTGGCGGAATTTTTCCAATGGAGCGGGGAAAACTGTCTCCTTCGTCTACAAAGAGCCAAGATCCAATTATGACTAAATCGATGTCTATCAAAGAACTATCAGAGGAAGATGAAGAGAATGCAATGATACAATCATCTAACTCAGAAGAAGGGAATAAATTTGAACCTACAAATATGAAAGCATTAAACGAATGTCAAACTGTAGGGTCTAAGTCATCTTTGTCATTGCCAAACGAAAATGTGATTAGTGCGAGTGCAAATAATAGTAACAAATTGGAAGCTGGCGGCAATATGTCTGTCAACACAAACTGCATCGCTTTAACAAACTTAACAGCACCTTCATCAACAACAACTAACAGTTTACTGGTTACTGATGGACCAGAAAGAATACGACGAAAACTTTCTGTACAAGGTACGGACTAACAAAAACTTAAGAACCAAATATTGTTTATTACAAATATTGAAAATTATCCAAGCACTTTTTAAAATATTTTGAATAATTCGTCAAGAGCCGATATTTATTGTATTTTTTGCAGGTCTTATCTCTTTTGCGGACAGAAGGCGCTCCTCCGGCGCTTTTATAGATGGTCGCAAAATGTCTATACACAGCGGTGAAAGTTTTCGTAGTCACAGCGGTAAGCTTTGACAAAATATCCAGTAATGAAATACACGTGTATAAAATATAATTTAGTATTTAGACCCCTTAGGTTCAAACGAGATTTTGAAAGGAAGTATAAAATATTGTGAAACCTCTTAATTTCTTTTATTAATGAATGTGTTTAATTGCACCGAATTTTTTAATAATTTTTTTTTAATTTTACTTATTAAATATATTACATGACAACTTTTCCTAATTTCAGGTCATGTTAATCGTAATCGCCCATCGTCCAAAATGACTAAATATGTGGAATGTTGGGGTGCAGATAAACCGTTTGCCAACATTGCGGAATCGAAACTTGTTAAAAACATAGGACTTGCGGTAAGTGTGATTGCCGTGATTTAAGGCTCGCTTTTAAATGTTTTTATTTACAGAGCATTGCTATGATTGAATCCAATCTGCTGCCACCGGAACGTAAATGCTTCAATTTCAATTTGTTCGGACCCCCTACGGAATTAAAACCGTTCACATTATGGTATCGCAACTCTCCGCGTGAAGCAATGTATCGTTCGCAACCAGATACACATTTTCGTTTCGATTTAATTTGCGCATTTGTTCTTTACCTCTCGATTGCATTAATTCAACTAATTGTATTTGAGAAGTTAGTGTTATTGCATATTTAATGAAAATTTAAAAATATGCATGTACTTTATTTTTCAGAAATATTGCTTTGATTGGCTCTCTGACTGCTAGTTTTATATCACTCGCTCTTTTCCTGTACCTAAGCAATATCCAAGTTCCCGAAATCAATGCATCAACAACAAATCGCAATGGACCAGGTCAAGTGGTGGCAAGTAGTCGATATATTCGCCTTGCTATTTTCATTATAGTAAATATATTAATATCAGTGACTGCAGTGTTCAATGTGGTAAGTAATGCCCATTTAAATTAAGTATATAATATTTACTTACACATAAATGTTTTAATGACCAGAAAATCACAATAATAACTTTTAATTTTAATTGGTAGATAAACTTTGTAAATAACGAGAATCTTGAGTCGATAAATGTTGAAAGTAATGTTAACACCTCATCCGTGTTGACACCCAATGATACATCTGTGTCAGGTGTTATGTATACTAATCTACAAGAGAATGCATATAATTTAAATCAAATAGAAAATGCACCAACTTATTTGTTGTGCTCCGCTATCAGCCTAGCGGCGATATCTGCTTTTTTGCGTTCCGGCTTTATTCTTAAACTAATTACCATGGTTGCGGCACTCATCTGTCAGATAGTCATGCTGAGCTTTAGTGACCTCTATGCAATATATAATCGCCATCAACTGAACGCGTAAGTTGACAGACTCTTGTGCAAATATCTAAAACTTCCATATAAATTAAGCAATTATATAATACAAATGTGTATTTGCTTTAGTTTAACCATAGACCTGAAGGGATTCCTTTTATTGTTATTGGTGATTGCGGTGCTGCATACTCTCGATCGACAAGGTGAATATGTGGCTCGCACAGACTTTCTGTGGAAAGCAAAATTAAAAGTGGAGCAAGAAGAAGTGGAAACAATGCGAGGAATCAATAAAGTAAGTGAGCTATCTCTATAGGTTAAACAAAATGAGATCTATTATCGAATGCGTTTCAGATTCTTTTAGAAAATATTTTACCCGCTCACGTAGCCACACACTTCCTTCATCAGGAGCGGTCCACTGAGTTATATCACGAGAGCTATTCTTGTGTAGCTGTGATGTTTGCTTCTATACCAAATTATAAAGAATTTTATGACGAAACTGATGTTAATAAGCAAGGCCTTGAATGTTTACGTCTACTAAACGAAATTATATGTGACTTTGATAAGGTACATGTGTATGAGATTTTTATAAACATACATACATATATTCAAAATAGTAAGGATAGGTTGACTTTACGAAGAGACACAACTTTACTCCTCTATTATTTTCAGTTGCTTCTGAAGCCAAAATTTAGTGGAATCGAAAAAATCAAGACTATTGCAAGCACATACATGTGTGCATCTGGACTACGGCCAGGAAAAGAAGATGGTGCCATGGTAAGAAACAATCCCTGTTTTGAAATAATTAAATTCACACTTTAAGTTATGTCGCGTTACATAACCGGATTACATGTTCAGATTTATCAACCATTACATATATGTTCTTCCTATATCTTTTATTCAGCGGAAGCGGAATTTAGCCGTAAGTTTCTTGCCGCAAATTCTTATCGTATAAATAATGTTCTATAATTGTAGACAACTTTTAGTAGTACAATACACAATTTACATAATTAAAAAAATCAATAGCTTGTCAGTCCAAAGAGCCCTTTACAAAAAATTTAATTACAATACAATTTTAGAGTTATTCAGAAATTTTGGAAAACAATTGATTTTTATTGTGAGTATTGTTAATATAGAAAACAGTTATTTTTATCGATTTTATGGGTAAACTGTTATATTATTGCTAGCTGATATTCTTATTATCTTGTACGTTATATAAGTTTTTCTTTTGTTTTGTTAATGCAGTGCTATATTTATTTGTATATATATTTATTTTTATTTGCCAGGATGAGAAGCACACTGAAGAACACAATGTCACCATTCTTGTGGAATTTGCCATCGCTTTAATGTCAATATTGGATTCAATTAACCGTGAATCATTTCAAAGATTCCGACTACGCATTGGTCTGAACCATGGACCGGTGATTGCAGGTGTTATCGGCGCCCAAAAGCCCCAATATGACATCTGGAGCAATACTGTGAATGTGGCCTCCCGTATGGATTCCTGTGGCGTAATGGGAAGACTTCAGGTAATATGTTGATTATTTTTTTTAAATAAATAAAGGGCAATCACGTAAATAATAACTTCTACTCGACTTCGTCATATAGAATAAATAGAAATTTCRACGCATTTGCCTAATATTATATACTAGTTTTATTTACTTTTCTTCTTTATTCATTTGTGTGGTTTTATTGAACAGACGACAGAAAATACAGCAAAAGTTCTTATGGCTGCTGGTTATGAATGCGAATGCCGGGGTCTCACTTATGTTAAAGGAAAAGGCAATCTAGTCACTTATTTTGTTAAGACACAATTCGATGGAAAATTGTAAAAAGTATAAATAAAGAGCGGAAGAAACAAACCAATAAAACAAGCAGCGAACCCGTTAAAAATGCATGAAGCATTTTATAAAAAAGTGAAAGTACTAACTACTAAAACAAAATTAAAGGATTTACAATAAAGTTAACTAGGTCAAAAATGTATAAATATTTATGCTAACAGAAATAAGAACAGTAAAAATAGATTGTTATACTCGTATTTATTAAATACTCTAATTTTTCATACACACCCAATATGTTTAGGATAAGGTATATTAAACAAGATAGAAAAGAGAACTCTCTTGCATCTAACTATAATGTCCAAAATTTTTTAAATATAAATAAACCCTTGTGTGAGAGACAATGTTAGTTTTGGTTTATATTCTTACCTTTTTTGTAGAATATTGTAGAAAGTAAGCAGAAATTTACGCGTCCAAAAAATGTGAAAATATTGTGTGGCAGAAATGTTTCGCCTATAACGGGAAAGTTACTCATATTTCAAATATTTTTACATATGCTTGATGAACTGAAATACAATAAAAATTGCTTCACTTTACGTAGTTCGATTTTTATTAAAAATATGTTTTTATACAAGTAGAAAAAAAAAACTTGAACATTTTGGTCATTTTACATTATAGTTGATATTCAAGAGAGAGGTAAATAATAGTATTTTGTTTAAAACTATATATTTAATTAGTTACAAAGTTAATTGTGGAAAAATACTAAATATTACAAAATATTTGCACCTACGTTATCTAAACATCACCATAAGTCTGAGTTTTAAAAATATATTATTTTCTTATATTCCACTGGAAAGTAAAACAAAAATCATTAATTTTAATGAAATATATTGAAAAGTGAAAATATTGTGTTTTATTTCATTGCACAATTAGTTTAAAAGCTTAAAAGAAAGACGATCAAAACTTTGTTTTTATTTGTTTTTACTGCAGTCTCCCTCTTTATTTTTTAACTTTATTAAAATAATGATAGACAATTATTAAATGTATATTGTCGGTAATAGAAAATGTGTATGCATCACAAACGGCGTACTACACATGAAATAAAATAAGGAATAATACTTAAAAAAATATATACACGATGAACTATCTTCTTAAACATAAAATATCACGATGGAGTACGAGTTGAATTAAGGTTGAATACAGAATCAGAACAATTCTCTCCTTCCCATTAAAATTTTAACTACATTTGTTAAAAATGCGGCAAACATACTTTTCCTGCAAACAACTCCGATACCACTGTTATCCATAGAGCTAATACAAACAAAATATATGAAATTCCAATTTTGTAGGTATTAGGAAGTTGGTAAGCTTGACCACCGATCTCTTCCACATGGAAACCTAATGGAAGAACTACCGCAGCTAAGCAGAATAAAACCATAGCAGTAAAACCGACCCAACGGGCATATGGTATAACATTCCGATCCCAACTACTGGATGCCAAAAGTATTACAGTAGTGGTAATGCAAATACAACCTATGAATATGCAGACTAGCGCCACCAACCACTCTGGCTGTAGTTCAGGTGTATAACATACTTGTGATCGGTTATATAGCGTCATACAAGTCCACATTAATCCTAGACGTATATCACCTAAAGTGCAAGTGTCATAAAATTTTCTCATTTTTAATTCACATCCATCTACCTGCTTCTTCGGTTACAATCCAGTCAGGCATCGCCAAACTGACTATTGCAAAAACGTCAGCGGCAAGAAACAAAGTAGCACTAATCATTGTTAATTTATCCATTTTTGTCTTCAATTTTGTTTATAATCCACATAAAGTTGTCAAAATGAACTAGTCTCAGACACAGACGAATGTGTAGAAATATTTATTTTCAACCTGTCTCAGCTGTTTATTAGTGCTGCCACATTGTGTTAAGATAACAGTTCTTTTAAAAATATCCAGTAGGTGTCACCAAATAATGAATAGAGGGATGAATGAATAATGAATAGAAGCGCAAATGTTAGCTGTTCACAAATGCAAATTATACCAGGACCATCAAACCCATTGGTTTGAAAATACGAAAATCGAGTTACAGAATAGGGCCCCAGAAATAAAAGTAATTAAGAGAAATTTTTATAATGAGGGATTGATGAAAATGAAATCAAAATCAATTTAATTAAAAAGGAGTAAAGGTATATGTATTTGTGATAGGATTTGAACTTAGGCAAAATATTTGTTGGTAAGTTTCACTAAGGCAAGCAGCATCACAAAAACATTTAAACACAAAATACTTAAACAGTTATTGTTGTTGTGGTTGACTAGACGCAGAGAAGAAAGAGCGCAGTGCATAGTTCTAAACGATCACACTTTGCTTTGTAGCATACACGCACCCCTTAATTATTCAAATATTGTCTTGAGAAAAGAGCAACGCGGCAWCCACCATAACGTTCAAAGTTTTTTCTGTATTCCTTTGAGAAGCCAATGATGACTCCCCTCTAAATTTCTTTTCACGATTTTCTAAAAAGATTTCACAATATTTTTCTGGCGTTACTCCCCAATTTGCCTTTTTAACGAGGTGAATGTTGCTGTAGCGGCAGACTCTTGATAGAAAATTAGTTTTGTTAGTTAACTGTTTCATACATATGTTTAAGGTTATTTAAACCCGTCTGTGGACACAAAACTGTCTGCGGCTTTATAAGTTGCGGTTATAAATATTTTTGATCATTTTCCAATTACGACTTGTCGAAAGAAATCTTAAAACATTCGTATATATCACGAACTGCAAATAACAAAATGTGTACCTCTTAAATTTTATGTAGCAAGCTATAAAATTCAAATATTTTTTAGAATAATGCTAAATTTTCAAATAGCAGTAATTTATAGTTCTAATTATTTTAGCCAAGTTTTGATGATCAATATTTCAAGGATATATTTGTTTATTTTTCCTTTCCGAAATTATTACCCGAATTATTATTAACCACACACACGATCTTATATGTAAAATGCAAAATATTAATTAACCTAAGTTATCTAGCCGTAAAATTTTTAGGAAGATAGCAAAATTGAAATTTGATAATTATTCGAATACATTCTCTTCGTAGGAAATATATTTAATATGTATATATGTATGTAAGCATGTACGTGAGTTTGCCGAACGAAAAATTAAAATATTAGCAAAATATTATTTTACTTAAATTATATTTTAAGATACTCGAATAGTAATAAAATAGATGATTGCTGATCGGAAAACGGAAGGCTCCCAACTGAACTATAAATCCTATATTCGGAATCTTAAGAGCTTTCATCAGTCACATATATATAGCCTTGTTGTTGCAAGATATTTAAACGTTTCTCAACAGCATCACGATCTGGAATAAAACGAAAAATATTATCATAATTTGTATTTTAGCTTATTTCTACGATTTACATTTATTCAATAGCATTTTATCCTGAGGATGATTGCATTTTTGAACTAACGAATGTAGCAGTATATGTGCGGTGTTATAGCGTTCAAAACAATTTTTTGTATTACTAAGCAACTCGTCCAAAGCAGCGGCCTGACACTATAAAAATATAACAAAAAAACATGTATTTTTATTTAGCGCCAAAAAAAATTCTGAAAGTACTAAAAATAATATCAATCAATGCAAAACTTACCATATCTAAAGCATAATCATAGAGAATTTTATCGGCTGTAATGTTGAACGCATTAGCTTTTTGAAGCAAACCGGAACCATTCAATCTCTTAGACTCAAAGAGAATCGATCGATATTTAGAATTCATGGCCAACAAAGCTATAAAAAAGAAATACATTTTTAAACTTATATTAAAGTGGTATTCAACTATAAAAACATCATATTATATACGTCGATATACATATATGTATATACAAGTTGCATATATTTATAATATATTATTATTTGCTCACCATTCTTAACATTTGAAGAAGGTTTCAAGCTTCCGCTGCGTAGCTGGTGAGATGCTAAATTTAAGCCACTTGAGAGGAGCTGTAAAGCACGCACCAATAATACCAATCGTTCAGCTCGTTTGCAGTGTTCAGGTGCATGTGGCGGTATGGATTGTTGATCGTTTGATGTTCCACCCACAGCCATGACGGCTGAAAGAGGTGCGCAACGCGAGTCTGCAACTTCTTGTATACAATCAGTAAGAGCCAAAACAAAGTTCAACTTTGATAAAGTCTCATTATGTTCGCGGTCCAAAAGTGTTTCCTCCGATAATTCAGGTGCATGGAAAGTATGAAGTTGATTGCCATCTGTACCGGTAGCACGACTACTGGCTGTATCCAAAAGACTTTGCAAACCTCCTGTGGCACCGAGCTCGGGTAGTGTAAATGCACGCGGGCCCAATACGGGATGTTGGTTATTATTCTCTGAGCCACAAGAACCGGAGCCAATCGAATTGACAGAACCAGGTGCTACAATCAGCGTTGGGCTACCCAGTGTCGGCAATTTTGCCAATACAGAAGGAAGAATCGGTGAACTGTGACCTGATCGTCGTAGAGGGGATTGAGTCTGGGTACCTGGACTTACCTGCCAAGTACATGGAGCACTTGGTGGTGGTGTCTCCGATAGTGAACTACCCGACGCAGAACGGCGCCGGGCGGGCGGTGTACCAATAGCAAATTGAACCGCTGGTGGTGAAATGGAATTAATATCGCTGCTTACACTATTTTTACGATGTTCAGCGCGTTGTTTTACACTAATAGGCTGTGACCGCGGAAATTGTGTGACCACACTGGGCTGTTTAGGGGATGTTGCAATTACAATCTCGTTACAAATATTTGAACGTGGTCGTTGAACTTTATCACTATTAACCTTAGTACGACCCGCAGGCGACGCATTGCTTCCAGACGCAGTATCAGTGGTGTTTGACGAAAACCGACGAGCTGGAGCAGGAACTGGTTTGGGTTCAGATATTGGTAGACTGTTTGGTCGTAGTGGGTTTAATTGGTTTGCTGTTTGCGCAGCCTGGCATGCTGAGTGCCTAGTTTCAAGGAAAGAGTAACGTTTAGGTATATTTAATTTTCCATATGTACGTATTTCGTACTTCTTCTCATATTCAATGACATTTTGATCCTCTGGTAGATTCTTAGGCACCAGAACAAAATCATCTGAATCCTCTGGCGACCCAGACGAATCGCTGTTGTTTTCGCTGTCACAAAGCACCCCAACATTTGTAATGGTAGCACAGATAGCTGGATTTTCCGCAATCGAAACTAAAAATATATAATATATTATATGGAACGGCTTCTCTGGACACTTTTGGTCTAAGATACATAAATATATTTAATATATTTGATTTTTATATATTATATTTAAATATCACTTACCTGAGGTATTATCCGGTAGTACTGTAATAGCATCAACATTAGCCTCAGGAAGTTGCAGGGGCTTTTCATGCAGCTTTTGAGAACTTTTTGGTTTTACTGGAATATTATCCAAACTCATCTGCGGGGGCACATCACCTGAAATCATAACAAACATGCTCAGTACATATATATACATATAAATGTAATTGTATATATGAATATAACGTACTAGGTGTACCATATATAGGCGATTTCCCCTGTAAGAAACGATGACTGAAAAAACTCTCAAAAGAGATCCGATCCTTGGCATTGCGCCGCAACAAACACAACAGTAAATCTCGCAAGTCAGGTGAGACACCGCTTGGTATTCTGTTGAATAATATATAAGACTTATTAAATATATCGGCTGATGCAATGTTTTCTTTTCTGATTTACAATATTAAATACAAATACAGAATATTTATTTTATTGTTTTTCTTTCCAAATCCTTACTTTGGTGCCAAGTTGGCATTTTTTTCATAGTAACCCTTTAACTCATTAGGGGTTTGTGCAAAAAAAGGAGCTTTGCCAGTCAAACATTGGTAGACAATTGTACCCAGGGACCAGAGRTCAGCTTTAGCATCATATTGTAACGACATGATAACTTCAGGTGCCTAAAAAATTTAAAAGGATTTATGATCTATACAGTTTGATATAAAGTTTTGCTAATTACCATATACATTGGAGACCCACAAAGTGTTGCTGCCATAACGCCTTCATTCAGAAAACGTGCAAACCCGAAATCCGCTTTGTAGCCAATTAAAAAATGTAATATACAATAAATTAACGCAACCAAAAATTCTTTAATATAACTGATATTTTACCTATTTTCAGCGTGATTTTCGATGGCGTAGGCAAAGTTTTGCCATAATTGTGTGAAAGCAAAATATTTTGTGGCTTAAGATCACGGTGGACTATTCCTTTGGTATAAAGTGCTTTCATGGCACCGGCTGTAGAGAATCACATAATATGCACATTATTACAGGCCTTATTAAAATCGTTTATTTTTATACAACTTACCCAACTGTATAAGAAAGAGTCTGACTGTGTCTTCACTCAAAGTACCCTTAACCGTGAGGTAATCTGCTAAATCACCGCCATTACAGTACTGAAATTATTCAGAAGTATAACAAAGATAAATACACCGATTTGAAATATTTAATGAAGTATTGAAAACATCCTTCAATAAAACAAAAACACTCTATTCATATATATAAATAATAAAATTAAATCGACGAACACATCACAAAAGTCCGCAAAATAATTTTGGATGACCGTAGGATGCAGTTGTTCGAGATACTGTAATTGTAATTGTGAGACTCTAAAGATATCAAAAAAACGTGTTGAATATATTGTGAATAAAAATTTGGATATGCGAAAGCTCTGTACAATCCTTCAAAAACAAAACAATGAGTTGAGCTGTCGGCAGTCAGTCGAATGGAAAAAATGTACGACCCCTATAATCAAAGTATTACGCCCTCGAAGATAACTATATTGAATAATAAAATCAAATTTCATCAAAAAAATTATTCCTACGCTAGCCTACGACTTTTCAGCACACCTGTTATACAGATGTACATATACCAGTATATATTCGAAACAGAATTGACAAGTCTGCATGCTATGAAGAAGCTACGTTTGTAGATTGAGTTTAATAGAGAAGTGGAGGTTTCTTCCAAATTATTTTTAATTTCTTTCTTTCTCTCTCTCACTCTCTCTCCCCCTCTAGCTCTCTTACTCTCTCCATGTTGCCCTTGTTTATGAAGAACTTCTCAAATTGGTCAGTATTAAAAAGCTTGCATAGCAAAATCAGTGAATACTTTGCGCTCAAATGGAACTGTTGATATTTGTTTGCTGTAACTTCCAGCAGCGTGCATGATTTTTAACTTCAGACATCCATACATATATGCATACAGATATATGGCTGGGTTGAAATGACATTCAGTCGTTCGAAAAACATCGAATTCATCACTGGATGGATGAAATCCATCTGATCACTTTCATTTCGGTAACAAAAATCGGTAGGGCTACATTGACTGTGGCATAATAAAAAATTTAGTAGTGCAAAAGCTATACTGAAAACACAAATAATATAAAAAAATGTTTTAGAAGAAATGTGTAATTCAATTCAGCGGAGAGTGGCATAATACAATATACTAGTATAAATGCTTATACGAACATAGCTGCATGCATACATTAAAAAGTGCTACTCCAAACAATTAAACAGAACATGTATATACTATACATGCATATGAATATATCTAAATTAGAAAAAATCCTTAATCGAATCACTTGAATCGTTCAAAGGTTAACATTTTGTGATCGACAGCGTAATGGCGATAATATAAGCAGCCCATACAAACAGTGCACGATTGCTTCGAGTACAAATGTACACTTACATATGTACATATGTGCGTACGTGTATGATACATTCTCGGCTTAGTAATCAAGTGAAGCAATAGTAATTTATAAAAAAAAAATAAGAATAAACCCCTTTGTCATGCATATTTTATATTTTAAAACTAATCTTACAATTTTCCTCTATTTGCCGGTTTTAGCTTAAAAGTTTACTTACTATAAGTTCATATATGAATGTAAATAATTAACTTCAAGTATTTCACAGATTAAAAAAATAATAACTTGAAGGAATTAAAAAATAAAGACACAAAAAGTTTGTGCACAGGTGTCGAATCGTATCATGTAAACAGTGATCACACATACATACAGTACATACTTCTTCGCTCTCTAAATCTTGAAAAATGCTTCAGAATAATCAATTAATATGCCTAACATTTTCTTAATGCGAGTTGGAACTAAATAGACATTTGTTTAAATGTTTATGTTTTCTAATTTAGGAATTATAACTTTAGTGATGACTGAAAAAAAAAAAATATTAATTTCTAAATTAAACTTACAACATTATTCAATTAAATTTGAATCAGTGATCGCACGCAAAGTATATTATAGAAATGTAACAATATGATTGCTGAAAAGCCTACTGATTGTTATATATTTTTCATATTCTTAATCTACTAATCTATGTATCTTAAATTAAACAAAACAAAAACAAACAAGCTTTAAGTGACTGGAAATACGTATCCTGCCGTAACTAATCTTGCCACACTCAAGAAAAATGCACATTTATTACAAGTTTGGATTGTGCCTGATATTCATACTCAGCATAAGGTAAAACTGATAATATTATACTGTACATGTTATAAAAAATATTGTAAAATGTGCTAGAAATGTATATCAAGGGTATATATTAAAAACTCAGTTTCTTTCTACTTGTTATCTAAGTTATAGACGCCAATAAGGCAACGAATACGTATAACTTTATGAGCATATAGCAGAATCGATCAAAGTCGGCAGGTTCTAAAGTGCAAAGTACTCTTACTCAGAGTATTTGATTAAAACTACAATATCTAAAATTACCAAATTGATGGTACGCAAATATGTATATACATGTATTACGTATTTTCCGAACCCGTTGAATGAATTTATCATAATTATAAATTTATTTGTGCTAATTACTGATAACTGAACATTCGGTAGAATAACGAAATTTGGTGTTTATGATGTTTATACTTATCAGAAGCGTAGTTATTTTAATTTATTAAATAAGAAGTTGAATGAAATTAACAAAAAGAAGGTAATTTATTTTATGTAAAAATATTTTCGTAATTATCTAATGTACTTAATATTCGGATACCTAAATTTATGCAATTACTATATTTTTGGTTTAATAACGCTCATAATACTAAATAAAACTGATTTGTTTACAATCTACATACAAACATATACTAGATGATAACTGTATAATTATTTACTTTTATACTACTTATATATGTAGTATGTAGATATGTACTATTTTAAAACTGGAGACAGTAAATATCTAGTAAAAAGAAATCAAATAAAGTTTTTGTATTTACTTAAGCATACCAAATTAAAATACTTATATATATGTATGTATTGTTCTTGTCTCGAATTATTAGTGCGTCCTTTACAAAAGCAGCTCCATCAAACGTGTCTTATGACAATAACGTCGATTATTATGAGGAATACTATGATGAGAATGGTCTAGAGCAAAAAGATAACCTAACAGTTAACACCACTGATATGGAAAGCGTAAATTCGACAATTAGAACTATTATCGTTATTCCAACAACAAAAAGGATATTAGTTTCATTAAACAATTATACAACTAGCAGTCAAGTGGTGGAGCCTAAGTGTCCAAAAGACTGCCACTGCTTGGATAACTTTAAGCGCATACTGTGTAATGGCCTTGGTTTGACGAGCGTGCCAAAAAACCTTCCAACTACAACACTATTCATCGATTTAAGCCAAAACAATATTGGGGAACTACATATTGAAGATTTCGTAAACATTTCTAAAGTTCGTGAAATCAATTTAAGTTATAATCAACTACAATTTTTTGATAAATCGGTAATTTATTAAACCAATTGGTATTTTTAGCGATTACTATAATAAAATATTATTTTTCAGATATTTGACAGCTTAATTAATTTACAAAGACTTCAGCTAACAGATAACAAACTAAGACAAATTGAGCCAGCAACTTTCTCAGGCACAAGTAATCTAATTGATCTGGATTTAAGTAACAATCCTATATTGTTAAAAAACGATGGCCCATTCCTCATTCGACCTGGCTTAATTAAATTTGCTTGTCGTAATTGCAGTTGGTATGAATTCTCTGATGATACATTCTCAGGATTAGCCAGTTTGCAGTCTCTAAAATTGGATTTAAATAATTTTGATAAGGTGTGTAAAATGCTCCGTATTGTTGTATATAGGCATTTTGCCTTAGAAACAAAAATTGTGATGTCTAAGTATATAAGGAAATTATTTATATGCAAATATATGCATGTACATAGATCTGGTATAAATATAAAATAACTTCGCTTTTAGAGCTTACCCACCTCAAAGCTCTTATCATATGTTAATTGACGTTCTCTGTTCCATTGTCATTCTGACAGAAAATCAATGTTAAAGCTTTTTCACCGCTGCAGAATGTTACTAGATTGTGGTTGCCTGATTTGGAAGCAGAGAGTGTAACAAAACTGTGTAATTTATTAACAGCTATTGACAATATAAAGTTCGGGCACTTTGAAATCAGTTGCTTTGAATTAGTACTAGGCACTTCCTTTAATGATAGTATTGTGATAACGGATCCACCATTCATTCAAACGGAAATACCACGAGTACGTAATGAAGTACCACAATTAGCAGTTACTGGTGGTTCGGTGCAAGTAAAGGAAACAAATGAAGAAATCAGTACTAAGATTAAATCTGCGAATGTGACTACTAAAATACCAACAACGAAAACAAAATCGTCAAATCCAAAAGAGATCAAAATAGAAGGTAAGGGTACTAAAAGTGAAAATGCATTAAATTATATTGTATTGAGTCTTAGAAAATAAAATGGAAGGTATCAATGTCCACTCAAACTTCACAAATTCTACGACTGCGAGTAGAATGGAAGATGATATTAACATTAAGAAAATGTCGGTCATACTAACAGGAAACGCTTCAACTATCTTAAATAATATAGCAAATACCAGTATCGAGCAAAACGAAATAACAACTTCGGTTAAAACAAATAACACCGTCACAGGACATATATCCCAATATATGGTCAACATACTGCTTATATGTAAGTAGTAATTAATCAAATACACATTTATTATATTCAAACCTTTTCAGGTATTATTATTATAGCAATTGTTGGCATTATCATTGGTATAATTTGCCGAAAGGATGTTGGTGGAATCAAAACTAAATGTTGTCGAACAAAGAAACCGGATCCAAAAGATCAAGTACATCCCCCCGAAGAAATTCCACTAAATAAACTATCATAAGTACAGGGCTTAATCAATTAGAAACATTTCTTAATTTTTAATTAATTA
>NW_017536987.1:0-17512 GCF_001853355.1 Bactrocera latifrons | reverse complement strand
AAAAATTTTATAATAAAATTCTGATTATAAAATTTCATATGCTCCCGAAAGTATGTTGCGTTTTCATAACAACACCGTTCACATGACAGAATATACAGAGGTAAGATTTCCCAAACTTACATTCTAAGATGTAATAGCTGATTTGACAATGGTATTGTTATAACGATTTATAACGACATGAAACATGCTGTTTCGACCGTATCGGACCATAGGGAGAGGGATGTCAAATGAGTGGGATTCATTAGGCATGCACAGAGGTGGTTATAGTCTTGCGGGAATCTTTGCATGCAGGACTTTTATTTGGTATGTCAGGGTAAACTTTGGATAGGTAGAAGTTTAAACTGATAATTTGACAAATATGACGATCGATATTGCATTGCAATTGCATTAATTTAAGCTATGACAATAGAATTTACGAAAAACTACAGTAATTGAATATTAAAGAATATTTATCTTGGCAAAAAATAAATATGCAGTTTTTTAGTCACTTTCTGAATACAAATTAAAAACTTACCTCCATGACCAAGTTGACGCAGTCTTGTGATTCTTTACAGTCCAACAACGCCACGACATTCTCATGATGCAACTCTGTTAATTCTTTCAAGATTTTTATTTCTTTTCCAAGTAAATTTTGAGTTTTAATCAATCCCTTTTTAGTTATACATTTAATAGCCACTGGAAAATGTTTCTGAAAAAATACACAAATTTAATTGAAGTATAAAAATACACATTTGGAATTAGAAATTAATCAAGGTGTGCCTTGGGGCCAGTGGCATTTGTATCTTCCCTTTTTACAAATAGGTTTTTAGCCCCACCAACCTGATAATCCTTGTGGTTGAAGCCGAGTCAATGTGTTTCGTGTACGGAACACTTGTAAATCGCACTTCAGTGAAGTGCTATGCATTTCAGAGACAGGTTTGAACATAAGCCAGATACAATAATCCTCTTCGGAGGCTAAGTCCACCTTACATGTATGTCCTTGTATCTCAGTACACAGATTAGCAACCGATATCAGAAATTTATTTAGAGCAATTGATCATTCACCGTAATTTTTTATTTCAATACAGCCATATATACATACGTACGTATTAATCCAAAAGTATTGTTTTTATTTTTACATTCAATGTATATAATAATTATTATTCTCCACTTCCATTACAGCATGACAGAATATATATGTATACAAATAGGTATATGTATTCATATTTACGAAGTGGGAGCATCTTCTGCCCTTTAAAACTGAAGTTCAACACATGATGTAAAATATACATATGTACGGATGTATAAGAATTTAATACAAAAGCATAAATACAAAGGTATATAAAAATATTTCTGCATATTTACAGATGTATTTTATATAAAAGAATACATTCTCCTCGAATTATTGTCAAGAAATAAATTCTCCAGATTCCACAAGTTTTTGTTTTATATGTATTTGTTATCAAATGTTCTGTCACTTAAATAGTTAAATATTGTGCCTCAAAGGTACAAATTACACATACCTTACGATGACGTCCCTTATATACGACGGCAAAAGCGCCATGGCCAAGCATATCCTTCGAACTATATTCATATTCTCCGACAATGTTCATTATGTTACACCGAAATGGAATGAAAGTACTACAATCTTATTTACTCTTTAGTACATCTGTTTGCAATCGTTACGAAAACAACTGATATTTAACACTTATGTATGTCATTAATTGTAAGAAAAAAAATAAACTAGTACATGTTTATAATCCGTCAAAATGGACGTTTTACTTATTCAACACTAAAAATGGATGAAATGATTTCAATATATATTCAATTATTTTACATATAGGAATATTGCTGTTACATTTATGTGGAAAAATCAATTTTTCATTTGCTAATTCTATTGTTTACTATATGTTATCTTTCGCATCTGATATATTGGGTTTTATTTAATCATTCACGAATACACGGGAAATGCAAAATCGAATTTTTCAGTGTTATCCTGGTTACAAATTATAGCATATATCTTTAAAAACATTTCTCTCCATAATACGTTTTCAGATAGAGAATAAAATCAAATTACTTCAAGATTGACTGTTTATTTCACTCATTAGCATATCATGTGCTATATTTTCACAACGTTTGTACGTTCCAATTATTAAAAGCAACGCAATAATGTATTACACACAACCAGAAAATAACTAAATTTTCAAAAGATTAAATTCTAAACAACGTTTTCCTAACTTTTCACTTTATACACCAATTTATGGCCACTGAGCAATAAATATGACCATCCAAAATGATAAGTGCGAAATTTGTTTCGCAGTTCAATTACATCCAAAACGAATGCGTACATATATCAGATGTGTACATATGTAAAAAATCGTTTTAATTGCAGCGAAACCACAAATTTTGACATATTGCCAGACTTTACGTTCTCTGCTATTGCTCTCTACGAATTTTGTTCAAAGGCATGTCAGATGACAGTCGAAAGAGAGAACGCCTAATGAAAATTCAAAGTTCTCTGTTTGACAGACGAAAACAAGGAAACAAAGTGAACATAACATATGCCCATATGTATAATAAGTCGAATTTTGTTCAAGGCACAGCATAGCATACATACTGTGCGATTCCGTACTTTGATACAGTATCAGGTCTATAAATTTGATAGAGACAATTTTTGAGACTTGAGACGATTTTGCTATTCTGTAAGTGACAGTCCCAAAATCTATTACATTTAATAATTCAGAGATGCTTTTAAACTTGAATGAAAATTAATATGTCGATAACAATAATTAAATTTTCTATAACATAGTCAAAAAACATAATTATCAATCAAAATAAAAATATATGTTGACTTTGTTCCATAATATTTTCGAAATTTTTGTAAAATTGATTTATTTTTAACTTTTTGTGTTTGAGTTGCTTACAAAATATAAAAAACCGACAACCGATTAATATCTATGATGATCTCTATTGAGTATATTCAAAATGGCAGACAAGAGTTCTTTTTGGTTTTGTGACTTGCTAACTACCAGGTCTCAAATTTGAGGCAATATTTTGAGGCTAAAGCTAGAGACTGTTTAGTGAATAGTAACTAGTCACAAATTGAGATTTTACCACAAAATGTCTCAAATAGAGATTAGAGATTGCTTACAGAATCCCGCTAATAATCTAGTTTAAGATGCTCTATTTCAATAATAAGAATCATAATCATCCAGGGTATATTTGGCCACATTTCGAAAACCCAATTTACAAACACCACATAAAATAAAAATACAACCCTAAATTCTATTTTGACAAATACCGTGTAAATCAACATATTCATACGTGCTTAATATGCAACTGTGTTGGAAATATCGAAATGAAGTAAATTCTCTTTGACTGAAGTTTATTATTTCCGAACTTCTATGCCTATAAAATAATTATTTTCGTCTTTCCACAGGAAGCTATTATTGCTATATATCGATGAATAATGGACATCGAAGGTAACTTAAGAATATTTTAAAGGAATTCTAAATTTGTGTAATCGAAAAACTTTCAGGGGGCATGATTTCTGAAGGCTTTGCAGAAAATACTGCTTCATCTTTGTCTCTTCAATTTCAATCATTGGCAATTAAATTTACTCATGAAAAGAATTTAAGAACCCGACGCAAACTTTTGGAGAAATGTAAAAATCTTCTGATGGTTTTCAAACGAACAGTTCTTATTAATCGTCGTAGATATCAACAACGTATGCAACGGCGCCAGTCATTACTGCGCTCTTCTTTTATGCAACATCTACTGGAATTAGAAAAAAATTTTTTCGAACTCCTTCCAATATCTAAATTAAGTGACATCCATTAAAAAATAAACGTTGAAACTCGAAAGTAAACAAACTCAAAAATTATGTATTGGCCAATCTTGTAAGTATATTACCAAATTATGAAGTGGGACATCTTGCAAACAGTCTCGCTCATGACCAGAAGGTTATTGAAATTGCCATAAACATAGCGTACATTCAACTTGAACAAATAATTCTTCAGAAATTTAAATTGTAATTATACAAATGATAGTGGAAAATATTTTTGCTCCCAATGTAAATAGTTTAGGAATTCAACTCAAAAGCGCAACTGTAGAGTTTATCAACGCACCCGTATCTTTCAAAAAATTACAAAAAAATCTTTACATTACACATTTATTTCCAAAGAAATATAAACGGCGTACATAAAATATTTTTCATTAGTACAAACGTTGTGGTGGTCCCATAGACGACTTGATGTGCAACGAACGCACATTCTGCCAATTTTTCTTCAAAAGCGAAACCAAGAAATTAATTGACAAATGAATATTCTGCACCAACTCATCTGGCTTCATATCCACATGACCAACAGCGACGGATAAGCATAATACCTTTTTCATTTGGAACTTGATGGTCGATTTCACTTCTTCAATTTTAGCCATCATGGACTCTGTATGCGACAACAGACCAGGGAATTTACCAGCCTTATTCAAACCTGGACCCAACAAACGAGGAATTTGCTTAATCAATGATTCTGAAGCCAAAAACGCATCGTAGGACTTTGCTAGTTTTTTCACTAATTTTTTGTTTTTATTTAGTTTTTTCAAAGCCTCTGCATCCATGCATTCCACACCATTAGCTTTTGCTTCGTCACAATGCTGTTGGTCACCGAGAATGCACACCTTCATCTTGGGACGTGGGATATGCTTCAATCTATTAATCAAGAGAAATATTTTTATAAGATGTATTCATATATATATCAAACACAAGTTCATATTCAATATTGATCAGTCATTTCTATCCACAAATAAACCAAAAGGCTCTTATGGTTTTCAGGTAATACATGCAAAATATTTTCTAACATCACATCGAACAATGAATTGTAATCATATAACCTAAACTTACACAGTTCATCATTTTTTCTATCTTAAAACTAAAAATCGGTCAAAAGACCTACTCAATTTGATTTTAAGACCCTGAGTAGAGGTCCGCCAAGAGATAACTTTACAGCTTATATCTATTGGCTACCTGAGTTGTATGAACCATGTGTAATGCATTGTTTTGCATAACCACATATCACAAATCAACTCAGGTGCTACCCACGTACTTGACAGTGCCGGAGAAACGCTTATCCTTTTGAGGATCGTAGTTTTTAAGACCAATTTGCAGTTCACATGTCTCCAAAAATCTACGCTTCTTCTTTTGGGAGAATTCCAAAACTGCGTTAACCGACTCATAGAGTGTATCGCGAGACACTTTCGACCTGTTAAAAAAAGAAAGGAGGAAACATATAAGTCATAGTTCAAAATATTTCGGTATATTTGCATACATTCTAAATTTTAATTGTTTAAAATTTAAGCTAAAATTCTAAACGAGAATAACCTTTAGAATTATGCCAAAAATTTTAACTTTAATATAGCAACCATTTCCAAACTACAAGAGATTATTAATAAACCAAGAAGCTGGTTTTGGATTGCAGGTACTTTATATTAATTTATAAAGAAAAAAAATCTAAAACAACAGTCAGCACTTACGCCATGTCTGCCCCTTACGACGAACAATGTGAGAAAGAACGATTGCTGCCCAAATTTGTTAAATCCGTTCCAATTGACGTTTATTAAAACACTGAAACACTATTACCAACAGCTGGTCACTCTTCGCGCCATCTGTCCATACGTTAAAGCAGCTACCACGACTTTTTATAAAATTTGTGTGAATTCTCTGTTACAACGAAAATTACCCTTGTCGTAGAATTTTTTTTCAAAATCGATATGCGTAATCCTTTAAAAAGAATCTTCATAATAGAATGCAATATCCAAGGACCAATATGGTGAGACCTGCAACTGTTATATAGCCTCAAAGAACGAAAATTTTATTTAGTATATCTCGCCCTAATGTACGAAATATAGGAAAAAATGTGAAAAACAATGAAAACAAACAGAACAAAAGTTGAAAGAATAGAAATAATTAATTCAGCTCCAAATTTTCTAATTGTAAGAAAAAGTCAAATGCCCGCGCAGTATTTCTTTAAATTATTTTATAGTGTAATAAAATGTTTTTGAAATTTTACAAGGGTTCGTGAACCAATCTCTTATTTATAAATGTGCTTAAATGTATACCGGTAAAAGCCGCTAGAAATTGTAAGTACGGCCAGACTTCAATGCACTCTTTCCATGTAAAGAAATTGGAAATTAAATGAAATAATGAATAATAATGTAGTAATTTTCTATCCTTTCGTTCACCCCAATTAATAAATCCATAAACATTCCTTAAGAATCATTACATTCCAATTAGCTCGATGTGGTTTTGTTAATGTTAGTCCGTGCCAACTATCATCGATATTTCGACATAAATGAAGAGCACAAGGGATAGCTGTTAATCCAAGAAAAGTAAAAATATAAAATTTGACAGTACTCAATACGTAATTAAAGAATTGGACCAGTAAGTTTATGTATGTATATATATTATACCCATCATTTTGTTGTTGTATATTATATTTCGTGCCAGATATACATACCTATGTACATGTATAATAAGGCAACAACTGAGGAAGAATAATTATAGAGTAGCATATGTTCTGCAGATTTCTTCCATCCTCCCACATCATTACGAAATAAGCGTGGACAATTCTTCGTTTTTGTTCTGTAATCAACTCGGTTGTAAAATCGATATTACAGTAGAAATATCGAACCTCAATTTCCATCTGCCAATTTCATTCCATAAACCATTAAATTGTGACGTAAATTTTGTACAACAAATCAAATATCGAACAGAAAATTCCATCTACCAATTTCATTCCACAAATCATTAAATTGTGACGTAAATTTTGTACAAATTATGAATATCTCTACGTATTTCTCTTTCAGTGCAATACTCCACATCCTCAAATGGAAAGTGCTTATTACGGCAAAGATTAAAAGGCACGAAGGAATATTACACACAAATAACAACATTATAAGATACCTAGGTAAACATTTGTTTAGTCGTCCATATATTGATATAATTATTTGTATAATTCAAATCTGTAGTGCCTTTGGGACGTTGTAGTTACTAGTTGATAGCGAATAATTGGATGACGTAGGAATATATATCTACATCTTCAAACAACGACTTTTAATATTTATATTTTAACAATGGCTCGTCCGTTATACGAAACGCATGTAAGTCCTGACATAATAACGTACGAATGTATACGTAACTTACGAAATTTCATATATACCCCTATGTATGTATGTTAAACTATCTAATGAGAAAATATAAAATTACTCGATGTATTTGTAAAATAGTAATGCATTATAAATTCGGAAACATAAAAAATCTTTAAAGTTACGAATATAACTGATAATAAAGTATTATATAATAACACGTTGAAATGAACTTCAAGGACTGGTGTTCATGAATAAGAATCGATATATGTTTAGTTTATCAACAAAGCCGTAATATAATTTAAACTGCTGACAAGCAAAACTAATCGACTGGAAAAAACCGCTTTGTTGAGTTAAGAAAAGTATAACACATCAATTTTGGACTAATATTCAAGCTATTCATGCGTATAAGAGACATTGTTGGCTCAAACAAATACATATGTATGTATATGTACGCTATCGTTTTTAATAATTTAAGAGAACATTGTATAATACTCATATTTTCTTCATTTTTATTTGTTTTTTATGTATATAATTTGCTCGAAAAAGCAAAACTCATCATTACGTGTGTCAATGCTAAACAATTATTTTTATATGTAGTATATATGTGTATGTGCATTTGTATATATGTAAGCAATATTTGTATTTCTATTTTAACTAATAGCTGTAGTTGTTCCAGTAACCTTAGTGGAGTGAGAGCCGGCATAGCTAACAGCTGCTTTTGACGAGCTCTATGTTTTTAGCCCGCTATGCATTCACGTTAAAATAGAGAAAAACAAGCAATCAGACGAAAAAGCACATTTCAAATTTAACGCGGTTATTTCTAATAGAAGTCTAGTGAATTGGTGTGTTAAAGTTCATCATTATTTATATACGTGTGGTGTAAAATCACAAAAATGGCTGATTTAGATGTAAGCAAAACATGTACTTAAACAAAAAATAGTTGTTTGTGCAAATTCTGAAAGTTAACACACATGTGAGAGTCTCAATCTCAGAGTTTTTGTGATAAATATTCAGTATATATGGATAATAATAATAATAATAATAATAATAATAATAATAATAATAATAATAATAATAAATACACGTTCCTAAATATATATTATATTAATTTATTTTGGTTTCGTAGTTAAAAACTCTGTCGAAATTCCATTATTAAACTAGTTTTGTAATTATGCAACTGACAAAGTACCATTTCTTTATTACAAATTAATTTTTAATAATATATAGTTATTGCTGAAAAAATTGTTCGTTAAGATTTCCAAAGAGATAACGTACAAATATCAAGATAAGAAACGAACACTTTGGACATTATACACTCACCTCATATTGCACATTATAATAACCTTTATATACTATAATATATTTGTGTACTTATGTCTTTAATAAGTTTTCAGTAATTTTATATAATTGTATTAATTATTTCATTACTTAATTTTTTTTAAGTAACAATGTGTATATCATTTATTTATTGATAATTGTTTTACTAATTGAAATTTTTTTAAAATAGTTAGTTCCAATTGTAGTTGGTATTGCAACTGTGGTGGTGGGTGCTGCTATCATTAATTACATTCTTAATAAGAAATCGTCGAAACCACGACCTGAACCCAATCGCACCGCTCGCCTGCGCACACTAGTTGATCCAAATGACAAATATCAGTTGCCATTAATTGAAAAAGAAATTCTTAGCCACGATACTCGACGTTTTCGGTTTGGTTTACCATCGAATCAACATGTTCTTGGATTGCCAGTTGGACAGCACATTCATTTGATCGCAACCATAAATAACGAATTGGTCATTCGTCCTTATACTCCAATATCTAGTGATGATGACGTTGGTTATGTCGATTTGGTCATTAAAGTATATTTTAGGAATGTTCATCCAAAATTCCCAGGAGGTGGCAAAATGACACAATATTTAGATCAAATGAATATCGGCGATAAAATCTCCTTCCGTGGTCCTTCCGGCCGATTACAATATCAAGGCCAAGGCCGTTTTCAAGTTAAGAAGCTTCGAAAAGATCCACCAAAGACCGTTATAGCAAAGCGTGTAAATATGATATCAGGTGGCACTGGAATTACACCAATGTTACAGCTAATACGGGATGTTCTAAAACACAATGATAAAGACAAAACAGAACTTGCTTTATTATTTGCCAATCAGGTAAGACAAACAAAATAATTTAATATTTCTTGAATTGTGGCTATTTGTTCCGTTTAGAGTGAAGCCGATATTTTGTTGCGTAACGAATTGGACGATTTAGTCAAAAAATATCCAGATCAATTAAAGGTGTGGTATACGATTGATAAAGCTTCTGAAGGTAAATATAAATACTTCTATATGCATATTATTTATAAATACAATGATTGGACTTATAAAAGCACACCTTCTACCTTAAACAATCGTTAAATTTGTTGAATTAAAAACTTATGACTTGTATATTTATGTGCAGTATACTAATATTCACACATTTTTATGTCGCTTTTATAAATATTTAACTGCGATATCAAAACATCACCAGGGTTCTAGACCCGCCGCTGCTTTACTCGTGCATGTGGCTTTACCCGCGGATAAATTATTTGAGTAAATAAGGAACAACATAAATATATAATGAAAAAGCATTTGTTGTTTAATTTCTCAGGCCGCAATATTGACCATATTCGCTACATCAGATGACAGTTTTGAAAATAGAAAATATTTAGTGTTTATTGTGTGCTTCCTTTGATTTTTCGATTAATATCTGAAGCAATAATTTATTTTCTTTTTAAATGCTGCTTTTGGATAATTTTTATATCAGTCTGGCCATATAATGTTGGCTATGTCAATGATGAAATGATGCGCTCTCAACTTTTTTCGCCGAGTTCAAACACGCTTTGCTTACTGTGTGGTCCGCCACCGATGGTCAATTATACTTGTATACCCGGCTTGGAGCGCATCGGTCATCATGCTGATATGCGTTTTAGTTACTAAATGGAAAAACGTATAACGTAAAAAATGTATAGTTAAACTTTTATCAGGTATAAAACTTTAATTGACAATGTAAATACGTAAATAAATCAAGTATTATAGCGGTAGTTAATACTAAATCTTTATTTATTACACAGGCTGGATATATGATGTAGGCTTTATAAACGATGACATGATTAAACAACATCTTTTCCCAGCTTCTGGAGATACTTTGGTGTTAATGTGCGGTCCACCACCGATGATAAATTTCGCTTGTAATCCAGCTTTAGATAAATTGGAATTTCATCCAGATACCAGATTCGCATATTAAAAATACATAAACAAATTAAGTTTATTATACAATCGTCCATATTCCTGAATATAATATGCACTAAAGTACTATATAATTATAAATGTGCATATGCAATAGAATGTTAATTATCTTGTTATTAATGCTGTTGGTTAAATATATAGTCAAATTGCAGACTCATTACGTAAATGACTATCAACGCATTGTAAAAACTTATTGAGTTGTAAAGAAAATCATAAATTAAAAAATAATTAATTTTATTATTTTGCAATAAACTCGTTTCTTATATCTCTAGTAATAGTTTTTCGAAAGAAAAACATTGGTATAGACAATAGGAAAAATATTTGCAAGAAATAACTTGAATATTTCGCCATAAAAGTAATATCTCCATCAGCTCCGAAGATCGCTATATAGCGGATTAAGCAATTTTTAGTGTTCTTAAAAATATTCATTTAAAGAAGAGAAACGATTGATATTAGATGATACAAATTGTATATAAGTAAACAATTGAAGCTCGACTATATCACATTTTAGCCTTCGACAGGTACAGCAAATAATGTCTACTAAAATTTATTATGTCTCCAAAATAGTCTACATTGCAAAGATTCCAATAATTGAAATAATTACGTAAAACAGACCTTGACACGATATAAACTTTTTGTAAATTAAGGGTATATATGAAAAGACTTCAACGAAATATGGTGTTATAATTAACAATGTCTAAATGGCAAAATGGTGCATTTAGTAATCATCTAAAATAATTATTGCTAAAATTTTTTAATGAATTCCTTTTTTTTTACTATTTTACGTTTCCACTTTAATAAACTTCTGAATATTTGTAATGTCTAAAAATTAGTGTTAACTAAAGGTAGTAAATTTTCGGTATATGTTTTTATTTATTTCTTTAAATGTATATTTCAATTATTTTATAAAAATTTTAAATACAGGGAATGTAAATAACTAACATTATTTAAAAATATATTATATTAATTCATATTAAAAATATAAACTAATACAGGAACAAAATTTAAATTAATTTTATTACATTGAAATACTGAATGCACCAATTTAAATACAAATGAAATCGTTTCGACGAAGGAAAAATCGTAAGGTCGCTGCAAATGTGAATAGCCTTTAGGTCCCTATACTGTAGTAGTCAATGATGTGCATACTCCAAATTTCTGAAGCGGATGGTTGCTGGTGAAGACTGCAGGAAGGGTTTGCTGTGTGTTTGGTGCTCCATAAGCTTTGTTGTTCGTTGCAAAAAGTGATTACTACTTGTTTCTGCCCATGGCGAATGATTTTGCTTGTGAAAAAGCATTTTCAAAGGAGCTTATGAAAATAGACTGTCCCAGTTTTCTGCCAATCGGATGACGGCTTTCTTCTTTTTCGCTTAAACCGGATCAATTTAGTGCAAATATAATATATTTCTTTTTACTAGACCTTATATCTAGTGTGAATATTTTATTATTAATGTTGTGGGTTTTATTAATTAATATTTGAATTTCGCATTACTATATATATTATTTTTGTGACAAATCGTCTTTTCTACTTATATAATTTCAATATTTCTGTGGATTAAATTTGTTTAACATCGATTTGTTATGTAGTGTAGGGAATAAAATAATTTAAAAGCACAAATAACAACTAAAAATACTAAAAAAAATATAAAGATTATGGGTATGTTTTATTTTTAGATACATGCACTTAAATGGCATTACTATAATATTCAAGCAACCGTGATTGATTTTAGCAAAATGACAACCCATAAAATAAATTGAAAGTTGACCTAAAATACTTTTAATTAAAAAAATAAATTTTAGATCGCGTGTTTTTTAACTTTCACAGTATCATAACAGAGTATTTATAATTTACATTTAGAGGAAATTCTGCATTTCTTACAATCTGTATGCATTTAAAAATATAATGATCTTAAGTAACCGTGCTAAACGGTTGCTTGATAAAAAAGATAGTCAAGCCTCTGTACAAAAATCAAAACGGGGAACAAATAAAATACGAACAAAAATTAAGCGTTTTTCAATTAACACTAATTCATAACATACGAACTCCAATGTGTCACCTATAATACATATCAGTTGAACATCAAAGAAATTGTTCGCTGTAAATGTTCATTGCTTGAATTCGTTGATATCTTTCCAAGATTGGTCCCTTCATTGCTAAATAAACCATTATTTTTACGTACTAGAAGTTCGAATGCTTCATCGTCCAGTTCAACAGGTTTGATGTTTGAAACTTTTTTATACCTTAAATAAATTGTTATATTTTTTTTTTAAATATACATATATTGTTTTATAAACTTTGGTTAATCTAGTATACTTACTTATCTGCCCTGTATTTTTCCTGTATGGCCTGCTGCGCAAGTTTAGTGGCCGCTTTGTGTGATTTAGAGAGGTGTAATATTACCTCTTTGAGGTCTTCTAATTTATACGATGTTATCTCTTCTAATTCTGAATTCCAAATTGTATAGTCCAATAGGTGCCTAGCAAGTGCATGAGCAGCAGCCGACATTAATGATGGTAGAAATCGTAAATACGGATCCGCTTCCAAAAGTGATAATTCACAAATATACTACAAACATAAATTATAAATATTTTTCGTATATTGTTAAAAATATTTCTCTAACCTGAGTTAGACATTTTAGCTTATCTGTCATGTTTAACAATACAGCATAAGTGTTGATAAACACATACGCAGTTGGCGTGCATAAGTCAAATGCTAAAATTTTCAAAATAATCTGCTCCATTCGCAAAACTTGGGCTTTATTATAGGTATCATCGGTAATGAATACAAATTCACCAACATCTGGAGGGTAGATTTCTTCATACTTTCTATATATTTTGTTAATAAAAAAATAATATATTTAGTTACATAAATAACATTTGTAAAAATAACATATATATAAATATTGCCAAATGTAGGTTTTACTTTCAAACTTACGATGCAATGTACATGGCTGCGGTACCAACTAACTGCAGTTTGCTGCGTACCACAGACATTTGGCTGAGAAATCGATCAATATAAGAAACGGAAAGATATAGTGTTTCTGTATCCAAATTGTACTCTTCAGACACTTCAACTAACCAATCTACGAGAATCGTACGCATTGAATGATTAATGTCGGCCTGGCGGCGCATGTAGTGCGGCTTGGGTCGATGTTTTTTCTGTAAAATTTTATATAAGAATTATACTATTTAGAAGTTATTATAGTAATTCTTAAAAATTCATGATCCTAAATAGTTTGAAATGGCGAGCGTCATAACTTGTTAAGGATTCACTATTCAATAATTTGTAGATACATATCAGTACGCGTTGCCCAGCTACCAACAAACAAACCTTAGTTTATTACTTTTTACTTTAAAAAAAAAATGTACATATATTCAGTCAGTAGCTAGTGAACTTTTCAACAAATAACTGATAACAAATACTTTATTTTTTAGTTGTGTGTATATCATATTATAAATTATATTATAAATTTTGGGAAACTTTTCTATTGAAAGAGTAAACTCCATATGTTTAAGATTCCAATTGCGACTAAGGATGATATAAAGGAGTCCGCTAAACTGCAAAGGCGTTTACAATTTGAGAATGACCGGAAAAACAGGATATTCAATGCTAAACAGAGACTCTTCGGCGTAGGTTTTACAGTTTTCATTCCCTAATACCCTAATCTAATTTTTTTTTATAGTTGGATTTGGGCGCACTGGAACGACAAATTGCGGAAAAAAACAAGCAAAGGCAGGTTGAAGCTGAATGCGAACGGCGTTATGAAGACCAAACCCAGCGCCAGCAACTGGCAATTTATGCAAAGTCTCTAGAAATGGATAAACGAAAGCGTGTTGCCGAAGCAGATCTCAATTATTATCGCTGTCGTTTTCAGCGTAAAGATCAGCGCCGTGAATTTGATTTAAACGATCCAAATGTGATCAAAAGAGCTTTACCGGCACGCGTKGCCGACAACGATGTACGCCTTGGAATTTCTAGTGCACAAATTTTCTCAGGTGAAGATCTGGGCTATAGTGAACGAAAATTGCGCCAGCGGGCTCAGCAACGTGCATGGTTAGATCAACAAGTTCAAGAACGCAAGCAAGCTGAAGAGGATCGTTTCAAGGCCGATTTAATAATGCAGGAATCAATTGCTTCTCGGGATAAACGTCTTGAGGATATGGCAAATTCAGAGCGGAAAATACGTAACCAAATGACAGCAGCTATTTATGATTATAACACGCAATTAGCAAAATCTAAAAGATTCGATCGTATTCGTAAAAAAAAAGAAAACAACGAAGACGATTTAGCTGAAATCTATAATATGCTCACTAGTGATATGCTTACTGAAAACCCGGATGCAGCACAGTCAAGGACAAATCCAACAAAAAAAATTGCCTTTATGTACCGAGGTATGTCTGCTGATGCATTGGCTAAATTCCATGAGGAACAGTTACAACAAAAAATTACCAACAAGAAAAAGCAAATTGATCAACAGCTTATGGACAAACAGTGGGAACAGTATGCTCTAAATATGGATCGAGAATTGATGTTAAAGCAGTTAGAGTTGGAAAGAAATCAAAAACAATTACTGGACGATCACATACGTTATAATGCGCGTCTTGCAGTGGAGCAAAGAAAGCAAAACGAGATGTCGAATAAGGATTTAAACAAAAATTTTGTATCTAAAGAGTTTTACGACCAGTTCAACAAAACTTCACGTTGATTTTTTTTAAATTGTTCTATCAAAATCTAATATTAAAAATAAATTAATGTTTTTTGAAAAAAATAGCAAGAGCCTGCTTCAATTCAATATATTTTTCCATTAAACTATTTTTAGTTTTTAGAGAAATTGCCATGTTGTTACAATGTGCTTACCCTCAACCAAATACGAAATTAAAAATGAATGACAGCAGCTGAGCAAATCATCCCTTATGTTCAATGCTAGGGGGTGAAACACTCATGTGGCGGGAAACCACAAAAGATATTTGAAAAATATGTATTTGGGCTAATCGTTTCGTATTTAAAATCTGCATCGAGTAAATTTCTTCTTTCAGTTATGAAAATATGTATAAGGAACTATATTTTCAAAATAGCCCTCAACAGTTGCACCAAGTTTTGGAGACAACTTTAAAACATAATCATTTTTTGGATTTCTAAATTCTTGAACACAACATACATACCTCACTTTCATGGAAATATTCCAATATATTTTTTTGATATTCCACCACTTCAAAGAAGCGTTGACGATCATTACGGGGAATAATAAGATGCCGCTGTTGTTCCCCTTCCTCTGTGGTTGTWTCAGTACTCTTTTTATCGTCATTGTCAACATCAATCAATTGCGATTCCGATTGTTGAGCAATGCCCACTTGGGAACGGTCTACGGACATTGGTGAAAGAACCTCTGATACTGACATTGGCGTGGTATCCAAAAGGCAGTCGTTATATACTTTATTATCTTTCTGCGGACCATCACTGTAAAGATGAATAATAGTTAACCCAGAAATTAAGTGAGATTAACCAACCGCTTACTGCTTATAGTCATTTTTATTTGGATTATTTTGTTGATCAAAATATATATTTTCCTTTCCATTAGCAAGAGAAATTGATGCATTGTTAGCACCGAAACAATATGTCTGCAAACTCTCATCTGGTTGATCCTCATAAACTGAAAATGATTTGAACTGCTCTACTACATTTTGCTTAATAGCTGCAGCTGCAAACACTGAATTATTGTCATTATGCGATTTAGCATTCCCCACTTCACGAAAAGCCTGAAACAATGAAATATTTGAATTTTCACAAAATACAAATAAATCTCTATATTTGTGTTGGATAAGAGTTTTGAGTAGGAACCCGTTATTTTAGTGGTTTTTTACATGTCCTGTTACAAGTATATATTTATTTTTAATAATTTACCACTAATATAAAAAATAATATTAAAAACCTAAAAGAAACACTAACAAGTGAGTTTTGTGAAAATACTTACCACTTTGCTACCTGCTGTAACACTAGTTATATTACGTCCATGTGCCACATTGTTATTTGCATTTAGCACAGCAAAATTAGTGCGACTAACACCATCACCAAGCTTTCCTTTGATTGGGACGGTGACCCCACCAAATCCAGATGGTTGTAGAACATTCACTCTGTTGCTACAGGTAACTAAATGTTTTTCTTTTAGTGGAACAGCTATATGGGGATTTTCCTTCTCGGCGTCTTGAYGAATTTGAAAAGTAGCCATTGCGCAATATAACTTTTACTTTACTGCTTTCTTTGCTCGCTACTCTTTTTTACTTGGTCCAAATGCACTTTTAATTCTATTTGGATATTTTTTCAAAACTTATTGTCCAATTTTTTTCAGCAAATAAAAAATGTTTACATCCTATGAACCAGCTTGCTTTTTATCCTTAATTCGCTTTTATTCAGTCTAAATTGAATCAACAAAAAATATTTGCATACATATAGTGTTATTATTTTAACGGTGCACGTATATGCGTCCGACTAATTAATTCTATTCAATGTGCGCGTTTCCACAAAATTTTCAGGCAATGATTTTCTTTCAATTCTATTTCTCCATTCGCCACTCAAAGTATTTTTGAATTTGTGCGCCGTCGTTGTCAGCTAAGAGCTTGGTATAATGACTTTGTAGCTTGTCGCTTCAATTTCGCCGCCATTTTTTATACTCATTTTGTGTGCCTCTTCTTCGTTAGCATTGAAAATCTGCAGCGATGCCACTTTAATGAAACGAAGAGATTAATTGTATGAAGATTCATTTCGAAACATATACAAAATAATTTATATAATTATAGTATTTTTGAAACTATACGTACATACATATAAATACTACATATTAAGTTGATTATAAAACTCACTTCACATAACTAGTACTGCCCTTGTAATTATTTATATTTCATTCGCCCTAAAAGTTATATGGCTACTTCAAAGAACGTTATTTATAGAAAAGGTTCACGGTGCGGCCATTATTAAATTATTTTACCTTACCGCGAATGTACTGCGCGACTTTCAAATCAAATATCATCTCGGCGCGAGAGCCACCTAAGCACTGGCCAGGCACGCTGCCTGCTTTACTTATATTGCCAACTGGCAGCTAGCTTCCCGCGAATTCA
>NW_017536986.1:246446-286376 GCF_001853355.1 Bactrocera latifrons | reverse complement strand
ACAACAACAACAGCTACTGTAGTGGCCCTGACAGTGGCAAAAGAAGTCGAAAAAGCAAGCTGCAGCAACTCCAGTGTGAACACAAACGTCTATTTTCATTCATTCTCACATATGCACATACATTCATTCATGCCGACATACATATGTAGACTCGTAGTTTTAGTAGTGGCAGTGGCAGCGGCGGCAACACGATTTGGTTAGTTGCCTGCATTTTCATTAAAAACAAGACCACTTTCTTGCGATGGGTTTAGTAGCTGAAAGAAAGTCAACGTGAAAGACGTGATGAGCGCGAGTGAATTGCCGAATGAGCTGGCGACAAAAACTTGGTGAACAAAAAATTTTCCACACGCACGAAATATAACGGTGATTTTGTAGACAAATATTTAACAGCATAAAAAATTGCATTGATTACACATATATGTATAGTATAACCAAATGTATAACCGATTTAATACCCGAAATTATTGAAATTAAATGAAAATTTGTGAGTTCTGCTGCCGTTTAACGCAAAGCACAACCCGTGGAGTTCACAGCGCATTACAACGGTGATCATGCGGCGACTGTGGCAATTCGTTGTAAGTGTTCATGTAGCGAAAATAATAGCAATTAGTTAATAAAAGTGTTTCAAAAGCAGCAGCTTGTCGCTGCATTACATAATTACACAATTGGAAACATGAAAAAAAGAATTAAGCAGATAAGTATTGTAATTAAAAAATGGTAATATATGGCGGCGCTTGTTTCCATGTACTTAGCTGCCAGTCAGTTAAGAGTGAAATGTGTTTGCTGTCGGCATAAATAAAAACAAAAATAACAATGCGTTTGTCTTAAGACTCGCGTGTGCGCTTGGCAACTATGTAATTCCTAATTAACACCATAAATTGTAGGTAAAAATATAATTAGCAAGATAAATTGTGTTAAAGCAATAAAAGGGACAAGCGCTTGTCTACTTAACGCATTTTGTATAAAATTCCAATAATGCAAACGAAATATTCAAAAAGGAAACACACACTCAATCGAAGGCAGTGAAGTGAAAGCGTTCTGCGCTTCCGCGAAAATCGAATTCGAAAATGTGTTGGCTATGCGGAAAATGAAAATGCGATCAGCGGCAAATGTGAGGCAACAGGGAGTTGGCGGTGTAATAATAATGTAAATACAAATTGAAAATAATGGCAATTGATAAGGAAACAAGGAAATATTAATTGCAAAACATGAAAAATGTATCAGTGAATAAAAAGTTGTTTTTAACAACAAAACCATAAATTTTATGAAAAGTGAAGCATACATGAATAATGTTAACATAGGTAGATAAGGAATAAGAAGAATATAGTTAATAGTAAATAAAATAATGATTTTAATACATTAAGACCCTACGTTTACGATACTACCGCCCAACTGCAAACTAACGCGAGGGTATGCCCCTCCCACACGTGCGAAATCAGCCGCGTCATGGAAGGCAACAGAGCTTTTTAAGCGTCGAGCTCTCAAGTTGCTGAACTACAGCAACAGAAATTTCAAGAGCTAATCATTTTCATTTTTTTTTACAGTGTGTGTTTTCCACCCACAAAATGGCGGAATTTTTAGCGGAAAATAATGGAAAAATTGTTAAATGAAAAAAAAAAAATATACGTTGGGGTAAAGATTTGATCTTGGGGGTAAGATTTGGGGTAAAGATTTGATTATAATTTGAGTAATTTTTCAGGTTTTTTATTTATTTTTCGAATAAGACTTTTTGCGGGCAGTTCTGTTACCGACTTGTGCTTCAATATTTCTGAATGAAAAAAAAAAAAAAAAAATTACCCTATATTGTATAAAGTGTGCCCAATAATGAACAAGAGGTCCGAATAAAATTACTCAATCCATATTTGTTAAGAAAAAAATTCGCAAGAATTTTTTTTTCCCCCTTGAAACCCTAACCCCTCCCTTAGACGACTAGTGTAGTGAGGAAGGCTCGACCTAGAATCTCATCGAAAATACCCTAAGGCGAAAAGTAAAAATTGTTTTGGAAATTACTCGAACTTGTCAGAATGGAGTTGAGATGAAATGGCAATATGTAATGCGCTATAGTGTTCCGATATCGGCGGTTCTGACAAAAGAGAAGCTTCTTAGAGAAAAAAAGACGTGTGTACAGTTTCAGCCTCGTCATGCTGATTTCTTTAATTTCCTTCTGGTTGTAACAAACTTAATATGCCCTGGCGGTAAAGAACATATCGAACTTGCCACTCTTCTTAATCAGTAATAATGTCATTATGTCGCTTTTATATTGACAACAACAAAAAAAAAAAACGAAAATTTCGTTTGTACTGTAATATCCTTCACAGATACAAAAAATTCTTCTGTTGGTTTAGATAATAATCCTTGTCAAATTTCGCGGAGATATCTCGTCAAATAAAAAAGTTTTCCATACAAGCACTTGAATCCAATCGTTCATTTTGTATGACAGCTATATGCTATAGTGATCCATTCTCTCCTTTTCGCCTAAAAAATCGCTGCCGCGAAAACAGGTTTTAGGCCGATAATCCCATAGGAGGCAAAGTTCTTCATGATGTCCATAGGACAGTTCCCTCATACGCAATTTTTTTCTTTTTACTCTTACAATAATTCGACCCGTTCTATTATATTATATATCCTTCGCCTTTTTTGTGGTTTCTATCTCTTTGATAATGTTCGAGTTATTTTATGTAAAATTTGTAGTATTCAAAGCAGTATTATATAGAGGGTATGTGTCCTGATTGTGGTCCGATTTTGCTTATTATTTTACTAAAAGAACGCCATTTGGCAAATTTGGTTGAAATTGGTGGGGAAATTTTACCCAAAACTGATTAATACGACGACACAATGCAATTTTTAAAATGAATCATATAAAGCTCTAACGCTTAGTGAAGCCTAGCTACCATTTAATTCACAGATATCATACTTTTAGAAGTTTGAAGGTTAGTCAGGTTTTGGTGGTGAGGTAGTTAACTGAGTCTGAGATAGGTTAAACTGTTTGGAAATTACATACATTAGAGCTCTGCCTTTGGTAAACTCCACATAACACCTTTAACACTTTCATACGAGTTGTAATAGAAATTTCATTTGAGTATACAGCAAAAAGTATTTTATCGCGATATCTCAAATTTCATCCAATTTAAAGACAGACGTCCTAAGTACAATGCGTCTCGATTATTTTAATCGGTCACAAATAAATACTATACGTATAATACATATATAAATCTTTTAAGGGACTATGTACTTCTGATGTAACCCCTATAATATAAATGAGATATTGAGATATATTTCAGCTGCAAACATCGCCATTATGTATGTTGGTTACCTTTTTTTATTTCCCTCGTGTTTCAATCTGACAACCCACAACTTCATCGTCAAGTTTTATATTTTCAATGTTATGCATAATATACTCAGAACGTTTTGACATACGAGCGCTATTTATGTTTTTTACACTAACTTTAAATAGTTATCTCGTCCACGACATGTAATGAAATTAATTTTTTTTTTTTTTTTTTTGTCAACTTTCGACACGGATTAAATCAGCGCCGCTGAACTTTTTTCAAGTCTTGGCAAAGAAGGCCTATCAAGGACCTTTGTTTATCTATGGTGGTATGGTGGATTCAATCGAGATTGTAGATTACTCTATGACGAGTTTCGTGAAGATTGTTGCTCGCCCACGAAGATTTTCTAATGGTTGTTGATTCCCAACTTTTACGTTTAGTAAAACTAAGAAAAAAAAATTATAAAAACGTGACAAATACTATCTTCACCTTAAGTTAAGTTAAATACTCGACACGTATTTGAAAAGTGAGAGGAAAAAGTCGGTAATATATCAGGACCAGGGTTAGAGGTCTCTTACGGCATACCAGCTGCAAGAAAGCACAATTCACATTTATTATGGGACCGAAAGTAAGTAGATATAATGAAAAAGCGATTTGCAGCGCGCTTCTAATACATAAGCAGAAAACTAAAAACAGTTGCGCTAAACGAGCCGTACAAGTTTATGACTCAATTGCGGCACAGACTGAAACTCGATATTCAAAACTTTTATGTAAATATTTGTTAGCAAATCCTCGTAAGTAGTAACCTGTAATGTGCTCGAGCAAATGCGATTGCGTTGTTGAAAAGTGAAAGTGCCGAAAAATAGTGAAAAAACGCTGTCAAAAGTGTGCGCATGCGCGGCGATAAAGCGTGGGAACTACACACAAGCATGCAGCGTTGGGCCAACAACTAGGACCCACAGAACGGCGAAACATAACAATCTCGTTATCTAGTAGAGGAGAAAACACGACAAGCGCAAACAAAAGTCAATAGAAAAGTTAAAAAGTCATTGAACGATAGCGATCGGGCTTAACGGTGACAACAAATCCATTACGCACGCAATAACCGGTGTGTGATCTGTGATATGAACACTCCTGTTTACATAAAACTGATTAATTGAAAAATAAATGAATGAATAAGAAAGAAACCGGCGTGCATTGGCTATCCAGTCGGGATTTCTGTGTTTATTTATTGATATTTTTGCCATTTATAGTTTTATTTATTGGATTACTACACCTATTGCCATTTATATAAATACACACATGCGTACATAGGTGGAGATATGCATTTAGCATGCGCAGAGAGTGTAAGTGCATAAACTGGCAGCCACAATGATCACGCATGCGCAGCTGTTGGACGTGTTTTCCACACTTGGGCGAAGTCGTCGACACACAGCTGTGCAGATTACAATAGAAATATCGATAATCGCTAATAAATGCCTACATATGTGCACAAACTCTTCATATAGAAGTAGAGGGTGGGTCGGTAGGTTCGTGAAAATTTCAGTAAAGCCTGAAAAATGATTTCATTCAAACAGGGTAACGTTTGATACTGTAGGCATATATGAACATATGTATGTGCAATGAAATAAGCGTGGGTAAAAGCCGAAGATCAAACTTCACACGAACATACACTAAGCGAAATAACTATATGGAACACTGAACAAATGGATTTTCTTTTATCATAAAAAATCAATGTAAAATATTTTTAACCTTCAAATAAGTGAAGAGAGCAAACGTTCGAATACAACATGTTTAAGAATTTTATTCAGTTTTTTATTGTAGAAGTTTTTACTTTTTCAAGAACGTAGAAGGAAATAGATATACGAGTTCCCTAAGGACACTGAGATCGATTTCGGCCCATTCTTCTTGAATTCCTTCTTTTGAGCTGCAATTGGTCTTTATAAATTTGATTGCGAAGAATGCTCCAAAGGTTCTCCATTAGATTGAGGTCTGGACCAACGACCAACTGCAGGCCACTTCAACACAAGAATATTTTTCGAAGCGATACGCTCAATGCTGTCAATTTGAGCATTGTCTTCAACACTCAAAGAAACTTTTTTACAAAATTTAATAAAATATTATCCAATACTTCTACGTACTTTTCTGCATTCATCCTATGAGAAAATAAACTTATTGGTGTCTTACTAAAAGCAGCCTAGTTCATAAAGGAGTCACCGTGGAAAATTCGCAAGTGGTGCATTTGTCGCGGTTCACGAATATCTCTCCAATACTTCTATCAATCCGATGGTTCCATTCAAATTAATTTTTTCATCGCAAAAAATTGTGGATTGTCATACATCATCCTAAAACTAATGATTATCTGCAAATTCGAGCACTCAAAACTTGCTGAATTTTTCTCTTTGTAATATTAAGAGAAAGTTCGCTTCCTATTTGGTTAGGGCTGATGTTGTTTTGACAGCTAACCGTCTTTTCTCTCTATAACACTTTTCGCCGATCTTTGGTTTAGGGCAAGTTCTTTTAATTGTTTTCGCATACGTCGAGATTTTTCAAAAGGATGCAGTGCTCTACTTTTAGCGCTATTTCGGGAGCTGGGATACCCGATTCACTGTAGGCTAAATTACTAGCGCGGCCTACAATTGCTTTACCAGCAAGCAAGTTACATATTTATTTTTATTATTAATTGTATTTAAATTCCCCGGGTAAATGATATTTCAAAAAACTGTATTTAGCTAAGTTGGTAAGATTGTCCTTAATTACTAAGCCAAATATGAGCGCGATCTGTTAACCAGTATGTTTACAGCGGTTGCTTAAGTCGGTACACCTCAGCAGTGGATAAAAATATCGAACAAAGAATTTGCCACATATTTTGAATTCCTCACATAATGGAATGTGTGGAATCATTGCAAATGTTGGAAGAGTCTTGCTGTGATTCAGTTTAATCTAAAACATAAGCCTATGATTAGTACTAAGCGTTCAAACACGGTCGAGAGATTGTTGAAGACATACCTCGTTCTGGACGACCTTCGACCCCTTCAACTGATGAAAATGTTAAAAAAGTGAAAGATATGGTGCGCGAAAATCGCCAAGCGTAGAGAGATGGCAAGAGAGATGGCAAGAGTCACATCGTCATCACAAGTCGTTCTTGCTCGACTCGTCCCGATTAAGCTGAATTTCTTTCAAAAAGAGTACGATTGTGACCGAGTATAAAGCCAATAGCGCATTGGATGCCATCGATCAGATCGGAGAACCCGTTTTCAGTCGATCGAAAAGATAAAACAAATTGCATGAAGGAGCTGAAGGCCATCCCAAAAAGTACTTACGAAAAGTGTTCCAGGGATTGAAAAAAATGTTGGCAAAAGTGTATTACATCTGGTGTTGTATACTTTGAAGGCGACATTTTGCGTCTTGCCTACAATTTCCGGGTATTGATAGTCGGTATTGATAGTCGGTACAATGTAGTTTTACAAAAAAAATATCCTAAGACGTGCTTGCTTAACGGCATACCTGTTACATAAAAAATCTATTTTTTTTTTTTTTAATTTCCAACAAATACCTGTTTACTAGCCCTGTATTTATAGTAAAAGCTGTATTACAATTTTCTACATTGTTATGACACCCGCCAGCCACCACCTTTCAGTTTCGGTTGTAATCAAATTTCATTGTTAAATTTAATTAGGAATAACCATAAAACGCGTGCATTAAATTGATAATAATTGACAATGTTTGACAATCGACTTCTGTGTGTCAGAAACCAATATTCACTGAAGAACAAAGTGAAATATTTCAACCTTGATATTCACAGATTTACAACCACTGCGAGGTTACTTTTATTCAAGGTTGTTGAGCTTAAAAATATTTTCAATGTTTGACTTGTGGACTTGAAAGGAGGAAGGACTAAGATCATTGCTAGAGTTTTGCACGAAGTTATAGAGAGATTTCAACCATTTTTGGTAGTAAATTAAATTGAGTTGGCATAAGTCATGCCATTAAGAAATTCACTTTTGTTCTGAGGAAATCATTGAATAGTAAATGAAATTATAACATTCGATAAATGAAGAAAATAGTGAGTGTCCGGTAGACCTCTACAGGACTCTTCCAATATACTAACGTAATGATTTTGAAACTGGATACCGATTGGGCAGAAGTACAGTACAATGACCTATAATCTTTTTAATGCCAATGATATCAAAGAAAAAAAGTCAGGTCCTATAGCCAATGTTAGAGAACGGGTAGGCCGTTGGACTAAAGTTTTTGGGTTTTTGGGTCTGAGACAATTTAGGCAGAAATATCTCGTTCACCGCCAAACACTTATTTTCGGAGGTATCGGCTATGGGGTCAAGGGAGTCCCAACATTCGCAAAATAAATAACCGATTATTAAATTTCCCGAAAAAGCACCTTTTTTAAATTATCTTATTCTGAATATTTATTACTGTCTCGCAAAAGCAAAAAAACTAAAAAGTAGTAAGCTTCCTTAAAGACTTTTTCGCTCTCTTCTCAACAGATTTATGCCACAATACTCTCTTTGTGCGAGGTTTGCAACGGCACAACGGCAAAACCTTACACAGAAGATGAAACAACGACAATAATACCRGTTACAACAACAACGAACGCAAATACGTTTGAAACGACAACGTTAACAACAGCAACTAATTTATCAGAACCATTGCCCATATTAGCAGCGAAATTGGTGCGACAACGTCGGCAACACCCGTACACCGTTATAAGGCATGTGGTGCGGTCCTCGAAGCGCGGCACGAAGTCACGGCGACGTCAGAAGTGGCCAAAATACAAATATGGACCACCAAATTACAGCATCGATCACCCAATCACTTACTACAAGCCAACGAAACAATATTTACCCGAGATAGCAGAGCCACCGAAATATTCGTCAATCGACGAATTGGATTTGACAAATCACTTTAATTTCGCCGATTATGATGGGCATGCACAAAAGGGTAATCACTATGAAGATCAAACCATGGATTTGGATTTCTACAGCAATACGGACCACTCGTTTCCGGAAGAGCCTAAAGTCACACATATAGAATACAGCACATATGATGCGAAGAAAGAGGTGCCGACCTATTCGTATACGTCGACCAAAACGGAAATTAGAAAGCCATATTTGAAAGTGCAAAGCTACAAAGGACCGAAGCATCATGGCGGCGGATATGAAATGTCAAGCAGCAGCAGCGGAGATTCGGGTTACGAGGATACGCACTCGTTCATACCACCCGACAATGTGTACGACATGCACCCGCTGAGCAGCTACGATACGCCTTCGCCACAGCATGACGGCAATTATTACGACTACACACCAGTAGACACTAGTTCGCATTCGAACACGCATATACCGGCCGCAAAGTATGGCGTACCAGATACGAATATACCGGTACTTTTCACACCACCAGCCAAGCAACCGGATTATCACGCCCCAAAGCCAACAGCCGCCGATAGCTATAGCATTTATGATAAGAAAATACCAAATGCGGGCTATAACTCGGTGAAAACATCAGGTCATACTAGCTTTGCCGAACCACCGCCGAAAACCAATGTCGAGATCACCTATTCACCTTCTTATGAGATCACCTTACCACCATCGAATCATAAGCCTGCAGCGGTAGAAGATTATCGACCAGTACCTGGCCACTTTGCTGAGCCGCCAGCAGAGCCGACGCCTTCTTATCATCCACCCAAAACATCGGGGTATCGACCCACAACTACGTATCGAATACCTGAAACCCCAGCACCACCTGCATATAGTCCAACTCCACCACCCCCTCCTCCGCCATCTTATCACCCGCCTGAGACGCATGATCCACCTGAGTCACATGCACCTCCATCATATGATATACCCGAATCACATGAAATTGCTTCTTATGAAGAAACCGATTTGCATGAGCCGCCATCTTATCAATCACCCGATATACATGCGCCCACATCTTATGAGGTGCCTGAATTGCCCCAAGATCCACCTTCATATCAGCCTCCTGAGCCACCAATACATCCGCCGTCAAGTGGTTTTGAAGTGCCCGCGCCACATCCGCCGCCAGCATACAGCGCACCCGAGCCACCTCAACCACCATCTACCTATGRCCCACCCGACCCAAACCTCCCAAGTCCATCCGTGCCTTCGCAGTATCCACAGCCTGACTACATATCACCCTCGAATAATTTGCCCATTAACTCTAAATATATGCCGCCAGCATATGACTACCCAAGATCGAGTTATGAAGTACCCATATATGACCCGATTCCTTTCGAGGCATCGAACAACGATGAACACGAAACATATCCGCCGCACACATTCGAGAATCAGCACATCGACAATCACGCACAATCGGCATCCTCACCCATACCAACCGCCGATGCACCAGCAACGCGTCACCCTGCGAATAAATTAAATACGCCATCACCTACAACAATTACGAAGGCATTTAAAGTGAAAACCAAACGTAAGCGTTTGCGTAATAGCACACCGGCTGTCACCACCAAACATATATTGGACGCGCCCGAATTGGAGGAGGCATTCGAGGCAGGTCAACGTCATAAGAACCAATTGGCGCTAAGCCCCGACACTGTCGTCAATGAATCCAATTACGTGGAGGCACAACGCCATGACGAACCCAACTATTTCTTGCCCACTATCACGCCGGATGTGGGGAACGATAACAGTTACGTTAGTACCGCATGGAATCCCATACGTATACGTGCCGCAAGTACGCCCACAGCACTACCTGCCGTTACGGCAACGAAGGCTCAGACAGCCTCGGTACCGGTATCGGCTCCGACGGCCGCGCGACCGAAAGAACGGCGCCAAAACTCGGGTCGCCAACGACAACAACAACAACAATCTGTGGCGCCGTCATATACGTCAACTAACGGTGTAAGTACGAGAACACGACAAACAACAAAACCGCTACACAGCGCAAGTGAGAATATTGCACAGGTAACGGTAGATAAATCGCGTTCGTATAGTTACTATGGCGGCACTTCGACGATACCGAAAGTAAACGATCCCAGTACATATCGTACACGACCTAATACTTATAGGCAACCGACAAGAGCTCCAMCTGTGACACGCCAGAATGTGCCTACGTCTAATAGGGATAGAGATAGAGATGAGCYCGTGCCGCATCGCACAACGAAGAGCGTTTTCGAAACGACTTATTTCAAAAGTCCGCGAAATGAGCACTTGGAACGGCATCTGGGCGCATTTGCGCAGAGTTTGCCAAAAAACCATAAACTACATTGAGTATGGAATATGCTGAAAGGGGCTGGGTAGAAAAATAGGAATGGGAAAAATGCGGTTATGTCTMGATTTGTAAGATTTTCCGATTTTTAAATATTTATGTAGTATATATTTTATACTATTTATATACAAATATTGAATTTGACTGCTCTTAACGGTACTGACTATTATTTGTAAAAGATAGCAACAAAGCCGTAAACCATTAAATAATTTTCGCGAAAGAGTAGTAACTTCGCGCACGAGCTGTAATTATTTCTCTCTCGAAGCGAAGCATACTCCAATTGGCTCACGAGTTAATTTATCTCTCTTATTTTAGTACCGAATTTGTCTAATTATTGTAGGTTCAATGCTTGATCCTCAAATGGGTATCGCGCTTGGATTACTTAAAGATGAAAATTAATAATAAGACATTTTTTATATGCTTTACCTACCATATTTATAACGTATAATTATTGTAACTTATTATGTATTATAATATGTGTGTCCAAAAATAAAAGTTTTGATAAGAATTGCAATTGTTTTTGTATTACGAAAGTGTACTTACGATGCGTTCGATAAAATTGCGCCACTTTTTGCTTGTGCTATACATTTGGAAATCGTTGAAGAACACAGGGCCCGATGAGGTAGGCGGTAAATCAGGTAGGTTTGTATCCAAATTGAAAACCTTACGGCATTTTTCAAGTAAAGCTTTCATAACTGGCATCAAAAAGGAATATTCTTCGGGATTGCCAACTGCAAAGCAACAAGGAGACACGATTTATTAAGTAGAAACAGTCAGTAGAATGAAACATGGTACTCAAATTTCATTTATGGTAGATTTTAMAGTTAATGAGCGGTTAGGCTAGTACCTAGTCCGCTAGGGATGGTAAGGGTTAGCCACGTTGTCGTCGACGTCATCTAACGGAAGGCCCAAGAAACGTACTGTTTCAACGAGGTCGGAMMAAAGGGAAAGGAGTATTAGATGAGTGGGGTTGGTGGGGCATGCAAAGAGGYGGCCAGTGTCATTGCACGTATGACATATTGGATAGGTCAGAGTCTATTCTGGAAAAGTAGAAGTTTAAACTACCACAGTATCCAGACCGAAGCCCTTGCGCAGCTTCACTCTCGTTTCCCGCGACATTTGGAAGTCTTCATCTGTGATGGGTATTTTCGCAAGTTTGTACTCTTTCGTCTAGTTTGTAAATATGGTCGCAGTGGATTTGGTGGGAGAGAGTGTTAAGTTCCGTGCAGAGAAGAAGCGAGAAAGGTTGGAGAGAATGYCGTTTACCTTTGAGCACATGTCATCGTCATTATTGTTCAATCATAAACGTACTAGATAATGGACACTCCCTCTGGTGGTTGGGGAAGTTTCGAGATATAGAAGTTAAACAATAGCGGAGAGAGGACGCCACCCTGCGGAACCTTTTGTTTAATTCTTCACAGTTTAGAATTTATTCCTCGAAACAGTATCCATAATTKACGACCGCTCAGGTAGTTCATAGACCACCTCTTCAGTCTTGGAGGGAGCGTAGTTTTTTCAATGTCCTGCAGTAGTGTTGTGTGACTGACTGTGTCAAAGGCTTTTTACAAGTCCAAGGTTTGTGGTTAATGCCACGAACTAATACCTTTTGCTAATAATATATGCCAAATTCCGTGACAAGCAGACAGACACGTTGACAACTAGCGAATACCAACCTTCAATAGCATTGTCCAAAGCGCGATTAATGCTGAACAACAAATACGCCAATTCACTGGGATCTTCTGTGTKGCGACTCTGCAGTATGGCATGCAACTTTGCTGTGGCCATAGCCACCACACCCGGATTGGGATGATATGAACATTTTAACAGCAAACCCAAACATAAACGTATCATATCTGACCAATCGTCGGAAGAGCCCTGTTGGAATATCATCAAAGCGTCCAAGAGTGCTAAAACACCGTCCAAAAGCTTTGTTGAACATTTCTTCGATTCATCCTCGTTCGAGCCGAGCACGACCAGGTCATAGACCATGCGTAGAATTTGTGAGGCGTTCTACATATAAAAAATAAGTATTAMAAAGAATATGTCAACACAGTATTATTATAATTATTCACACACCTCTTGGTTGATTAGCGTCTGATTGCCATTTTCGGACAGATCGAAAAGCGACGCCTGCACAGCCATTTCCAGTATACGCAGGCGCAAAGACAGATGCGACGTCACCAAATCATTGTTGAGCGCCAGCAAATTTATACAACCGAGCACTTGCCCACGCTCCTTCCAACATTGTGGATGATCATTGCTGACGCCACGCCAGAAAACGGTGAATAATATATTCGATACGAGGTACACAAGCTGCTCCTCGCTGTCCACATCGACATCTGGTGAAAATTCAAAGCCCGCGGTTTTGTTCTAAAAATCGAAAAAAAATATGTGCGTTAAAATGCTGTTGAAAAAAGCAGCTCGAACAGCACTTACCTCCGAATCGACTTTTTTGACAACTCGCTTTGGTGATTGCGTCGTTGAACTGTCTGAGCTTATGGATTCYGTGCGTTGACGCGAAAGGCTCTTAATAAACGAACATAAAAAAGTTGTTAGAAAAAAATGCAGATATTTACTGTGACTTTCTTACCGTCGACTCGGCCTCAGTGGAACCACCCAAAGTCAAAGACTCGAAGGTGTCTTGAATATCGTGTGTAGTTTGGCGTATGACGGAGAAAACAGATGAAACATTTTCGACGACAGCGCCAGAAACAGATTCGGCCAGTTCTGTAAGACAATAAAGGTCGATTAGTTTTAGGATAATCATAGGTAATAAACAAAATGAAGTATATGTGATAATGGTTCACTAAATACGAAGTAATATAGGATTTTTTTCCCCTCAAGAAGGCTTTCTATCCAGACAAAAGCTGTTAACTCCGCAAAATCATTTCGGAAAGTGTTTACTCGCGCCACAACTACAAACACTGCGAAGCCTGTTGTTGTCTTTCTGAATTTCATTTACCTTTAATTTCACTCTCGATAACGTTGGCAGCCTCCGTAACACTCGCTTGTATCTCATTCAATATGAGACCGCCATCGCTGTGCTCATCATCATGTTCCTTRGCCAATTGATCCAATTCCACTTGCTGTTCACAGAAACTAATCAAGTCCGATTGATTCGCAAAGTCATTATTATCTTCCAAAAGCACATCCAAACTAATGCCAAAGCTTTTACGCTTCTCCTCATCGGGTTTGACATTCGTAATCGGTTTATGTATTAGCAGACGCGCAATGGATTCCTGCCAACCCGATTGCTTGGCTATGGCCTGCGGTGAGTTGTGCTTGACAAATGTGGTTTGCAATAGACGCTTGGCGATCTCCAGCTTAATTTGTAACGCACAGGTGCTGATGTGATGTACAAGGAAAATAATGCCCGCGTAATCGGCTTCTGAGCTCAACATTTCGTCAACCAAGTGAAAGAGTATGGTGGAGCTGAGGGTCATTGGTATGGTGTAGGAGAAGAAGCCGGGAAAGAGCGAGCTATCGCTGGCGTTGTCATGCAGTCGTAGTATTTGTTTATACTTCTGATTYACGCGCGAAGTGTTCAGCAAGCAATTAATGAACTGTGTAAGGAAAAAGGAATGAAATTAAAGGACATGGCTAAATCGACTCATCTACAAAAATTGAAACTACGCACCCTTATAGCGGCCTCTTGCACTTCGGTGCTATAACTCTTATCCACAAAATAATTGTACAGCAAATTAGCCGTTTGGGGTTCGTGCAATAGCAATATCATTTGATCTTTGCAATTTTTGCCCTTGATATGGAATGTCAACATCTCCAAAAATTCGATGAGCACATTTTCCTGCCGCACCGACGCCAAAAACGCAATCATAGTGAAAATCTCTTTGATATTCACGTCCTTCTGTAGGTAAAACCGCACGATAGCGTACAGCGTGGCGCGTAACGTCTTCGCATCCTCCGGCGTAATGCTGTCCGGCGCACTATAGTGATCACGCACAACATCCAAAAAGAATTGTATGCCGAACTTCTTGCGATAGTACTTGCGATCGTTCTTAATCATAGCGCTAAGGTATTGCACATGACCGAGTGTGATTTGGAAGTTCATGCGCGCCCAAATGTGAAAATTGAATGCGATATCGGTGTATAATACGTCCAGTAGCGCCGAGTTGCCCTGCGCATTGCCACTCTCGGACTTCTGACCTTGCAGCGATTCGATGAAAAGATGTGTGGCCATCAGCGCATTCACATCGAATATGCTGGGCGAGCACTTTTGCAGCATAGCGCCAATCATTTGCAGGCACTCGCTATTCAGCATATTCTCCTGGTTGTTTTCATGGCCGTGTGTGAGGTAGCGCAGAAAGCAAATGAAACTGGCGACGGGGAATTGTATCATTTTCCACTCTGTAAAAATTGGGCGTACACTTGTTTAGTTGAGTATCAAGTAATATATATTAAGGGGCATATACCTGTATAGGAATTGGAGGAGAGCATTTCCCAATCGGAGAATTCCTCTGCGGTTGGTGTGCGTAACTGTTCGCCGCTGCCCACAGAATCATTGCCCTCAGCGCTAGATAGCGAAAAATCATCTTGCTGCTTGGTGAGGCGATGTAGTATCGGCAATATCGCCTGTACACCACCGATACTATTTATTGTATCTTGTACTTTTACTATGGAGCAATGATGTGCGTGGACTTGTGATGGAAAACGACCGCCCGGTATGAGATCTTGACAGCTTTCGTTCCAATAACCACCGGGTGCATAACAGAATACAAAACGCGATGTTAGTTCGAGCAAATCATTGTCTTGCGAGAATATCGAAGGGAAATGTATGCCCGCATCGAATATGGTTTTGATATTTGTGGTGGGCTCTGCCAAGAGTACAGCGCCCACTTGACCACGCAGACAAGTTTGCTCGCCGAACACAGTGTCTTGCATGCCGATGGGGAAATTTTTCACATTCGGATCGAATGAGCTTTGTGTGCGCAGCGGAAGCGTAAAGTAATTTGAGACCTATGTGGGAAGAAAATRAACAAATAAATAACTATTGAAATAACAGAAATATTATTCTATTGATAGACGCTGACAATGCTGCTACTCACGTTGGTTGACAGTGTGCGCTCKAGCAGGCTGGGCAGCACACCCTTATAAGAGCTGCCCGACTCTTGCGATGATGAACGCGGTAAGGGTGAGCCAGTAACACTGACTGCGTGTTGTTCAACCTGATAGCCACGTAAAGGCAATGCTGCCGAACCGATTGAGCAGAAATTGAAGGGCTGAAATTCGATAGCATGGAATGAGAAAATTTAGTGAAAAGCAATATAAACAAATTCACCTCATTTATTGCTTGCACTTTGAGCGTCGCACTCAATTTCTGCATGAAGTCGATGTAAACATTGATTTGGCTATAAGAAAATGGACGCTTGGGCGGCGTAATAGCGACGGTAACATAATGCCATTGTCCGTCCAACAAGGTTTTCGTATGCACCACCGATGTGAGATATTCGCGACGCGTCAATGCTGCCACAACCAAATTGCCGCTATTCTGTATGAAAACTTCAAAGCCGGTGTGACTCGCAGTGCGCAAACTGCAAATGCAAGAAGGTTAATTTTTAAGAAGAGAGAAATAAAACTGGAAAAAATGTAAGTTTCGGCTGCACCGAAGTGCATTTCGTATAGCATAAAAGCATATTTACTTGAGCAACATGCGTCGACAATTCGGTCGATCCGTATCCTTTGAGCCTTCCGCATCGCCACCTTTGCTAGCTTTCCTCCGGCTCCCATCAATATTATCTTGCAGCCTCACAAGTATGTGAAAAATGAAACCATATGACCCCGACATGGACCAATTTTTGATATCAGGCACCGCAATGCCTTCATGCGACGCGCTGATTGTAAAAAACTGCGTGCATACATTGCTATTATTGAGACTCTGCAATGAGCAGACAATCAATGTTTGTAGCAGTTGTWTGGATTGTGGAAAACCGCTCTCCTCACGTAATAAACTGAATATACGCTTCAGCTCAATCGGTATGATGCTTATTTTACTTAGCTCTTCAATGAGTTTGATGAAATTTTGTATGCAACTTTCAGCGAGTTTCTCATATTGATGCAAGCACTCACAAACCGCCTTAATGGTGCGATTGTCGCAGGAAACGGATTTACTAGAAAGTAAAGAAAAATGCTTAAATTTAACAAAAATTGGTAATTTCAATTCGATATTTACGTTGCATAATTGGTGGTGCAGCCGCGCAGTATTATATTGCTTAAGTAAATCTGTTCACGCTCGTTTATTTCCGGCAGCCACTCAATCAGTTTAATTACAACTTCTGGCAGCACGAGCAGATGGTCTTGCTCATTGTAGGCCATATTGAAGCATGCGTCCAAGAGTGTATCGTTAGGTACAGCTAAGGCTCTTAAGCTTTTGAAAAATTTCTCTATTTTATCATACACACGCAAATGTTCTGCAATGCTGGGCGAATTGCGTGTAATTACCGCTAACGCTTTGGTGGTGGCGCATAGTACTGACGCATAGTTCATATTCCAGCCCTATGTGTACAAAGCAGATACCAGTTATTTACAAAGTGCATAATTGGCGTAACTGAGTAGCTCACCTTTATTTGCTTTGGAATGCTTATAAGCGTATCTACAAGCGCCGTCTCGCTAATAGCTTCACAGATAACATGCGCCTTCACCACATCGACGAGGAAGAGGCAAACATTCTCGACGGTCGCCGCCAGCGCATTCACATCCACAATTACATCGCTGGCCGCATCATCATTAGCGATTTCAAACGCTACGCTATTGCCGCTGAGAAAGTGATCAGTGGTTAACAGCGTTTGCAGGGCATCACAGTAAAGCTGAATTAGCGTAACTAAATCTATTTGGCGCTAGAGAAGACAAAAAAAAAAAAAAAAACATTACTATTTTTGTAACTCTCAATTACTTGTTATACTCACTTCTTCCGGACTAGACTTTTGTAATACAACAATCATAAGCGCACAGCACTTCAGCGCAACGGTGCGCAGCTCACTGGCGCTTTCCCACTGTGCAATAATCTTCATAATGACTGAAACGGTTGCGGGACAAATGGCGCGCATGCCATTACGCTGTGATGTCCAATTGGGAAGTTGGATCAAATGGATTGAAGGTTAGAAAAAATACCTTATTTTTGTGGAAATTATTTTTAAAAAATCATTTGTTTACAACCATAGTAACAAACAGAAATAAAAAAGTGTAAAGAACTGTTGAGAATCATTAAATAAACATTTAAAACTAAAGTTTTAATTTTGAGAGCAAAGCGGTTGTAATTGATTTTTTCAAAGCCTTTACAAAATTGGATTTAATACTACAACAAAATATTTTGTAGGAAAAAAATATATTTTTCGCCAAAAAATGTTTTATTTTTTCATCAAAAATAGTTTTCGTCAAAAAATGTTTTTATTTTCATCAATAATTACAAATATTAAATTCATATTAAAATAACAATTTTTAAACCAGCTTTGCTCTCTCAAACCATAAAAACTAATTTTTAAAATTTAGTAACAACAAAGATTACTGTTTAGCAGTTTTTAGCACAAAACACAAAATAAAATACAATCTAACAGTACAAGCGATAAAAGTGTCTAGGAAATAGAAAACAAAAAATTCCAAAACAAATGCATTGACATATTAAATGACATTTAATTACGCCGGTTTGACCACTCACCAAATTATCACAGATTTCTTGCCCTTCACCACAATTTGCTGTACTTTTAGTTGTCAGAGATGTTAGCGATTTCTGCAAGTGTGTGTTTGTACAATATTTGCTTTCGTTTTATAACGAGTACAAAGTTTTTTTGGTAATTCAAGTAGTTAGGTTGCAACAAAGCACATCACAATACAAAATTAAATATGAAATAAGGGAAAATGTAACATTTACAATGAATGAGGTTATGTTGAAAATTATAAAATTAAAGTAGGTGACAGTAAAGAACCGAAGCAGTTTAAAGAAATATGCATAAAGACAAATATATTATATAAATAGATAGTATATATGTATATATTATAAAATTTCAAAAAAGCATGATGTTAAAAAATCTACTCTTTATCTTATATGTTACTAAGCATTGAAGAGTTGCTCAACACAAGGAAATGCGCAAAATGAACCGCTTACATCAGATCTTTATGCATATTGCAAAATATAGTTTTGAACAATGAAGAAAAATAAATATATTTTTAAGCGTTTAGGTTTTAAAGTATACACGCCCATATATACATACATACGTTCATGTGTGTACATAAACATATCAGAATTGTAAATAAAGCACACACTCAAAGTTATTTAGGCGCACATATTGATCAAACCCTACGCTGCCACATATCGAACTACCTGAGATCCACATATAACAGCACCTAAAGCATTCACCAGACATTCCCCAATGGCAGGAAATTTGGTAAGCTCTTCCCTCTGGAAGCAATCTGAAAAAATATCATTTTTTTAAATTGTTATTGTCAAAATTGAATTTAACATTTTACTTACCATAGATAAACGGCACAATTTCCACATGCACTGTATGTGGTTTATAAGGTATTTTGTGAAAATCGGCATAGGCGCCACGTAAAAAGCTACGCCAAGTCAAATAAGGGTCATACATAACTTCAAGAAATTGCGAGAAGCTGCGAAAGAGATGCACCACTTCCATAGGCACTTGCTGCCGAGTCATGCACTAGAAAAATAAATGTAACATATGTATATGTAATTATGTTCCTAATAAAATTATCCATTTTATAGCATAAACTAAAATAATTAAAATTGTGTGATCTATTTTATAGTATAAACTAAAATAATAAAAATTGTGTGATGTACCATAAAATTTTGTACATAGCGGCAAGAAAATACTTATAAACATTAGAAATTCGAGTTTAGAATTCTATTTCTGCGGTTAGCTATTTAATGGAATTGTTTTTAATATTTCTTTGTTTTAGATTAGTAATAGACTTCTTTTGAATGTATCACAGACGTTACAAGTTCTTACTTATCTTTCATCGTTATTGAATGCTATGTGAACTTGTTATTACCAAGGCTTATCAATGAAGACATGAAATATTTTATTGCCTTATGATTAAAGAAAATGCCAGTAAATACCAGCATGTTATCGATTTCTAGGAATCAATTAATTCAATTATTATTATTATTATTTGTTTTTTTTTTTTGTGAATAGCTAAGTTTATACATATGAATTAGTTTGATTATTAACTGATTAATTTACCTCTTTGAATGTATTGGCCAAAATAGCAATTAAATTCGATTTATATTCATATTTAATAATTGCCAAAATGTTATCAAAGTGTCGACAAATTATCACTAAGCAATCTACCAGTACAGCAATCTGACGTATCTGCTCATCGTCAAGTGTGCCCTGAAACATAGTAAACAAGAAGAGACATTATCTTTCAAAAATGGTCACTACATTCCAATGTTTTTTGCACATACATTTTCACTGGTATCGCGAGCAATTATGATGAATTTTCCTATTGCCGGCAGCAACTCATCCGGCAGACGTCCTAGATGTGGACCACTATCCGGGCGCACCTCATGCCACAGTGGCAGATCATCACGGTCAAAATCCACCGGTAATTGACACTTCCAAATGCTCACAAAACGTTCAATAAATTCACGAAAATGAGATTCATCATTCTGTTTTCATATCCAAACAATAACAACCGGAAAATAGGAAAATAAGAGAGAAACAGAGAGACATTATTCAAATGAGAGCAATTTTGGCATTAAATGAGCAAATGCCTGAAATATCACTGAGAGCAGCAAGCGTTTATTTATTTTGTGGGTGGGCTGTGTCGGCACCATTGTAATACAACCTGAGCCGCAACATTTCGCTAAGTGGGGCGGTTAGGTGGTTTTGTTATCAGTATGTAAATTATTATATGTTTATCTAGGTAACATCCGCAGTGTTACATAATACTCCAGAAAAAAGAAGCAATGTGTGTGTACACATAGGTACATAAATAAAACTGATAATGCAAAATAAAACGAAACATTAAGCTTTAAAGAACTTAAGTGTTTATACATTTTTGTTTATATTCTTTTTACAAAGCAAGCATTCTAACTTATTGAAGTGTAGAATTTCATCTTATTTTTCCATTGTTTACTGGTACGCAATCCAATAAAGACGAGTTGGTTAGGAAACCCCCATTTAGAAATAGGACAACAAACGTTGAAAATTGATGATTAATGCTTCAAACACGCCCATTAATAATTTGGAGATTATGGCGATACGACTTTGGCGGTGGCTAACAACTACATGTGACATTTGTGTGTATTTTTCCATTTCCAATTAGAATAAAATTACTGCTCGCAATTCTCTTATGCATTTTAACATTTGTTTTGTACTCGCCTTAGTCGTATACTGCACCCATAGATTGTAAATATCCTTTTTATTATCCATTATGAGACACTTTTCATAAAATTGTTATTCCACTCATTTAAACAAAACTTGTTTAAACATTTGCTATTATTTGTTTACAACACAATACTAAAATTTATAAATTTTTCACCGGAATAAAAAACACAACCATAGAATAGACAAACACAAATGGAATGAAGAGAAAAATCAAAATTGAATTGCAACGTTATACTCACCACGTGGTGGCAATAAACAAATGTCAAATGTCTTTTTGCTAGTGTTGGCACTTTGGAAGAAATCAACTTGTGTTTACAATTGTTATATTTTGAGATATTTATGATTCATCTACATTAACAAGTATATTAGCATAAGCTTACAATAATTGTTGGTTAAATAACGAATTGGTTGTGTGTATGTCAAATTTTATTTTGGAGTGTTTTTGTAATAAGTGAATTCGCTTGACATTAGTTGAAGGCGAATTCATGTGCCAAACGAGCAGCTGATTGTTTGTACTTCTTGGTTCTTATAAGGATTTTTTCTTTTTGAAGGAATGCAATAATTTGGCATCGCATAGTGCATATTTCTAAGTTTCACTAACTTAATTTAGCACACGAGAAGTAGCTATTTGAAAGTTAATGCAACAATTTCGATGCCAATTTTTGATGTTGTTATGCGATGCAGAGTGAAATTCTTTCCGGTATTGTATTCAAAGCTTTGCGAGATTTGTAGATGGTCTAGAGCGAAGTACGTAATAATGAAATTATTTCCAATAAAGCTATTATAAGCCTAAAAATTGCATATACTTACGTTGTAACGCACTTCCTACAGTACACACTTGATCGGAAGCAAATTTACATTCGGTTAAGGACGCAAGCTTCGTCATTGAAACTTTCTATCTGTAAGATTTTTTTTTATTCTAGAGACATGAAAGTGTCAGGATTTTTAAACCTTTTACCTTTTACAGCTTATTTGAGCATAACAAGTATGTATTTCTATGTTGGTAAAGTGGCTCTTATCACTGATAGCTGTACAATATCTTTTATTGAGCTCAACTAAGCAAATAACTTTTTTATTTTTTTATTTATGATACTTTATTAACACAACTACATGAACTTCTAAATAATATTGTTAATCTAAGCACTAGCATGAACTTGACGCCAGTTACTAGATTTCTTGTATTTATGAATGTATAACTTTTAGGCATACAATTTTAAGAATCGCCTTCGGTCTTCATTGTAAATAGAACGGTGAACAGCGAATAAGTGCAGCGCACCATTGTTAGGAAAAACTCCATATTAAGCGGCTTTAAACCACCAGCAGTGAGCTGAAAGAAATTTATATAAAATAAGTTATGCATTACAGTAATAAGAAATAAATTGAAATAAATGAATAATTGCAATATATCATTACAAACCTGCAGTTGCCTCTGACTAGCCATAATAATTAGTGGAATGTATTTACGAAATTCTTTATTACGGCTTTCCCAATTACAGTTATAGGCCGCTTTAGCTATATTTTCGCTCTGGCAATTAGAAAGTTACATATATAGTTAATGTATGTGTAGATAATAAATCCATATCACCTCATAACAGAAATTATTARCCACCCAGAAGATAATGAAGGTCGAAATCATGACTATAAGAGACAGCTGAATGTCAGCAATCAGCAGTGACATATCATGGTCCTGCAGTTGGGGAATAAGTATAAATTTGAAAATATATCAGTCGAAAATATAGCTACCGTTGTTACTTACCATTGTTGAAATAACAATTATGACACAAGGTATTATAGCGAAAATGCAAACATCGGCAAAGCTACCAACCGAAAATAATACTTCCAAATCTTGGTGATACCTAAAATATAAATATATTATATATTATAGAATTACAAATGAATTGATAAAAGCTTTAATATTTTGCTTATTAAAACAAAACTTAAAATTTAATAAAAACCCTTACTTTATAATCATAACATGATCCTTAACGCACTTCTTAATAAATTTCAGAGCTTCCTCGTCGGTCTTTTCGTTTATACCTTCCAGTTTGGTCTGCAGATTTTTCATCAAGAATATGCCAAACGCAATGGCTATTAAAGTCAAACATAAATATGAGACGTACGAAAAGAGTACAATAGGCGCAATCCATAGGCTTTGCAGAATAGACATCATTTCCCATAAAGGACTTTCATACAAATCGACACCCGGGAACGCGACATCAACGAGTAGTTCTAAATGAAAAAAAAGAGTTTATATTTTATGCATCCATTAGGGTGGTTCTATAAGATAATTCTTCCTTATTTTTATCAAGTAGCCAAATATCCAAAAAAAAATTTTAAAGGAGTAGAAATTTAATAAATGCTTTATCAGTGGTATTAACGAGCAAGTAGGTAGAGACAAAAAATATCCTTTAATAACCACCCTAACATGTACTATAAGTTATACATTAAATTAATACTTACTTTTATAGCCAACACCAACCGTTGCTAATAACTGTATAAAGGCAATGTAAAATAAAGTAATACCCGCGAGGATTAATACCGTTTTTGAAGTCTTTTTGATTTTTTGAGTATATTCGTGTGCTTTCTTCAATGTTACGTCATCATCTTCGCGCTGAAAGTGTAGAAAAGTTAGTGAGTAATAGATGAAYACAAAAAAAAAAAGGCTTGATACGCATGCAAAACGCACCTGCAGCTCTTGGTACCACTCATCAATACTTTCGAAAAAGCTCAAGAACTTCTTTGCCTTATACATCACAATAAAAGCGCGAACTGTCGTTGTAGTGGCACCAGATATTTTAAATAAATTTACAATAACTTCATCGAAATCATTTCGAATGACGTAAGTGCGATAATACGCCGTGAGACATAAAAATATCGGCGATATGAGGTAAAGCAACGCGAGGCGATGCTGATCAAAGTAGCCAATGCGCCTCATAAACGCCAAACTCCAGTTAAATAGTTCACTACAGAATTGCATTTTATATAAAACCAAAAAAAAAAAAAAATTTTATAAATATTTCGTGTTCGAAAAATTCGCGAAAACCGTTTGAGGTTATTCTTTGTCTGACGCTTCCTTTATATATGCTCCGACGTTTGCGAAATCGCATAGGTGTGCGCATTTTTAATATTTTACAAATGAAAGTTACCGTTAGATTTGTGTGAATGTGTGAATTGCGGTACCTTCGCAATGAAATTAATTGCTATTTTGTAACCTACAATCACATCCGTTTAGTTTTGTTGATGTGAAAAAATAGCAAATAATTATTATGTCCATAATTGTTAGGGACAATATTTTCTTAAAAGTGTGTGAARATTCCGTCTAAGATCCAACGTTTAGAAACACATAATTTTGTTGGAATCTTTGTTAGTTTTAATAATTGGGTACCAGAARTCCCAATTGACTTTGCCAATTACTACCTTTCACACTCGCTCAATAACGGTCAAAGTAAAGTTGATGAATCTGAAAATTATTAAAACGATAGATATTCTTTCTTGTTGCAAAGTTTATTTTCTASCTTCACCGACATTTTCTTATTTATGTAAGCGAGTAAGATATTGCAGCTCGCTTACTTGAAGACATAGCCATTATTGAGCGAGTATTTGACAAACCTACATTTGCTGAGAGCTATAAAAGGCAGRTTAGGTTAGGTTATGAGGTCGATCCTAGCAGGGATCTCACTTGCGCAGCTTAGAAMGGCCGTACGACGTCTGCAATGGGGAATGGTTTGACTCCAAGTTCGTCATTCACTGAAGGGAGTGTTTATGGCTTAAAAGCGTCCAAAGTGTTGTAGGCGTATTGTCTTATGTCGTCGACGTAATCGGGGAAGRGCCTCTTGATGCTCCCAGGAGACTGTTCCGCTTCAAGCAAATGACTACAGAGATTATCTCCCGCGTCTGCGTTTCACTGCATCCAGGCGACCATATTTGTGCCGCGATGTTGATAACAACGTATCTCTGTATTTTCCCCATGTGCTGCCGCCTAGTGACTTGAGGAATATGTAGCGGCTCTGTACTTTTGTAATAATCGCGAACGTGTGAGTCAAGGAGCACAGGCTGTCCAGTGTCACATCTAAAATCTTTGGGTTATTTTCAGTCGGAATTTTAACGCCATCGACTGCAAAATAAGGGAGCGGAGATATGGCCATTTACGTTAGAGCACAAGCCATCGATTACATTGGCCGCCGTCATTATCGTGCAATCATCAGCGTACGAGGTGATAGAAATTACCTATGGTATTAGAGGGAGTTTTGAGATGTAGAAGGTAAACTGCAACGGGGAGAGGACACCACCTTGAGGAGCCTCCTGTTTAATTCTTCTCAATTTAGAGTTTTTGTCTCGAAACAGTGAAGATGATTGTCGACWGCTGAGGTAGTTCATAGTCTACCTTAGATTTTTCGATATCCTCAAGTGGCGTTGTGTGGTTGACTGTGTCAAAGGCTGTTGACAAGTCCAACGTCACGAGGATCGTTATCTCGCAGGGTGGTTTTGGTTGAGGCCATAAASGATCCGGGCATTTATGACGCTAAGTGTTGTAGTGATGCTGTGCACTTTACCGAAGCCAGGTTGGTGCTTTGCGAGACTCAGGTAGTGAGATCGAGAGTAGCAAGGTCTTAATGTCTTCACTGCTGCAAAGAGCAGAGCTATCGGACGATAGGACTGCTCTTTGTTCCCAGGTTTCAGTAGTGGCACCACTACCGATTTTTAACACATTGGGGATAGCAACAGCATGTTTATTCCATCAGAGTCAATCGATTTTGAAGATTTTGCCTTATTGATGACACCCTGAATCTCCTCATCGGTGGCGCGCAGCCTTTTGGCATTTTGTGTAACCGTCGGGCAACACATCATTTAGCTTTGTCAACCGAAGGGTGCAGTGTAAATTACCGGCTAAAACAGCTCCCGCACTTCTTCGGGCYCGAAGAGGCATGGCCATTGMATTGAGTTTCTACTCGGTCATMATGTCTCTTTGGTTTGACAAAATCTTTATTTGCCGAATCTCCAAATCGTGATTCCTTACTCGAGGATAAGGAGTAAGGATTCGCGCTCAATAGSTAAAACAGCTGCTCTGGGCGGGAAATTGGTGCGGATTTTCGCTATTCTTCCAGCCGGGCTAAAGCGAGCGGTAGCAGCTGCGATCACCTWGCGGAATTGASGTTTCSTAGAAATGGCTASTTCAGTAAGTTCTGCGGAGACGACCCAGTTRSATTTATTAAAGTTAACGGATGACGTCATTTATTGTGCAGAACGTGGAATCGTTTATCTGTTCCGCCAGTTCCATGCACCTCTGGTCGTCTGGTCCACTGCTAGAAAGCAAGTTGCCAATGTAGATTCAACAGTTGAAAAAGCAGCTTGTATTCCTGTTGACCCTTCTCGGCGTAAGTGTTATGAAGAAATGAGTTCAAAAACGCTTTATTCACCAAACTCCCGTTTATGAATAAAAAAAAACCATAGCTAGGCTTCTAAATGCGTTGATTTTTATATTTTTTATTTATTATTGTTTGATTTCTCACCTTTTATTGTTTCAATTCTAGTAGCATTACAATATTATACTTCAATAGTTAATTAATAATTTTCATTTAAAAATGTTGCACTTTTATGCCGCAAGTAATTTACTGTATTTATTTTAGGCGCTTGTCGCTTATTAGAATTTTCGTTAAATATTCTCTTTCAATTAATTAATTTCTCTTCATAATTTAGATGTGCAAATGCAAATGCGCATAACATATATGTATGTATATAGAATAATTGTAAAAAAAGGAAATCACCGCGTATTTTTCACTGTTGTGTTGGTTTTTGCTTAATCTTTTGTTTTAGTTTTTTATTTGGTTTTTGTTTTCGGTATTTAATAATTATGAGTACCTATTTGTCTAAGAGAATTTTTGTGAGGCTTAATGCTTTTGCTCAGCTTAGCAGTTAATATATACGAGTAGGCTTTAAATGTTATTTTAATTTAATGCTAAAGAAAGTTTTTTTTTTGTTTGCTTTTCAAGTTTTTTTTAATGCGTATTTTTTATTATAAGTTGTTAAGCTATTTTTTGCTTTATTTATATTTTTTTAAAATATTTTTAAGTTTATATTTTCCTGATTTTTATTTTTAATATACATTAAGTACTTACTATATTTATAAATATGAATATGATGTGAATTCTTTAGTAGAAGAAAATATTTTTTATGTTTTGCTTAGTTTTTTGTAATTTTTTGTTTTTTAATTTTGTTTTACAATTTGTTTAAAGCTGTGAGTTTGCGTACGCATTTACTTAGGTTACTATGTATATGTACCTATATAATTTATGTTTACATACAAATTAATTTAATTTAAGACAATATCGTCGCCTTCCCTTTAGTGCTTACAATTTTAACTAAATAAAATATATTTTTCATTAATTCATTTTTTTTTTTTTGGTTTCTTAGTAAATCAATGCTTGTAAGCGAAGAGCGTAAAAGCGCGAGCGAGAGAGTTCTTCAATATTAACTTTTAAACGTACTTAATGGCATTCGAAATTATTAGAGAAATTAATTATTTTACTTTATTTTTTTACCGTTATGCTTATGTCGCCTATATGTATGTCTAGTTTTTGTTGTTTGTTTACTTAGAGGCAATATTAATTACTAATTAATCCATTAAAATTGCAATCGAAATTTTCGCCATCACTCACTTATCTCAGTCGCAAATGAAGACAATTCCGATCCGACGTGGTAAAGTCAAGTCGAGACCTAAATATACAACTCGTTTGCTGAAATGTTCCCTTCGCTTGGCCAGCCTTGGCCCACAACCTCAATATTTGCTCGTAAATGTTGTTKTTGTTGTTACTATTAATTTGAATGCTGGTGTGCATGTATGCATTAGGGCGCGCCTTAGTTGTAAACAAAAAATTAGTGATAAGGAATACTTATAATTTATTATTAATTATTATATATTAATTGAAAGTGAAGACGAAAATGTATTGAAACTATTTTGTTTTTAATAATTTTAACAARTTGCGAGGTGGGCAAACCCCTTAATTCTGTACGGGAGTGTCGACTGGTAATAGATCGACTGGTAATAGATATGACACTATCACAACGTTAGCAAGGCGGGCTAGAAATAGTTCGCCGTTTTTGCACTTGTGAAGCATATATCTCGCTAACGGCTCTTAAATAGCGCAGTCTGGAACGGTGYTAAYGGACACCTGCCGCTCTCCGTAATAWGATAGCGAGGATCCATATAATGAACCAGCGGAACAATTATAAAATATTAAAGGAGTACGGATTGCCTGGAAAAAGTCAGATGAAACAAGTTGTTCCGAGAAGAGGTCAACGAGCTTGAAAGCAGCTAGCACAAAGGCAGGAGCTTCGTYTAGATGCAAGGTCTGGAAATCTGGAGCTGAAGCTAAGTCTACCTCCAGAAAGGCAAAAACACCAGCGTCTGATGGCTGGCGGCTACATAGCAGTGAGGGAAAGGAGATGCAAAAAGTGAGACTGCTGGTACTGTATCTGCCTGAGAATGGCCTATATTTAATGTCAATGACCCAGCTAAAGCGGAGCAGCGTCGTACTGTATACTTGTCCACAAGGGTACAACTGCAATCGTCAAACAGGGAGAAGCTCCTAAGACGCTCTACGAGTCYATTCATTGCGCGAAGTCGAAATATTTCAAATCTGATCCGCCCGCAGTGGCAGCTAAAAAACAGAGGTCAGCTGAGGAGGCTAAGCCGCCAGCACAAAGGTCGAAGACAAAGGGTGTAACAGTCGTTAGCTGATACGATCCGGAACCGCATGATTATTGGCCGGCTGGATGAGGGTGATCCCAATGAAAAAATTCTCAGAGACCAATGGAAATGAGTGCAAGCTGCGTTAAAACGTGGCGCTGGAAGTGTAATTAAGCAATACGGGTCCGTCACCGCCATGCATAGATGCCGGCCACCATCAGGCCAAATAAAAATTGTTGCATGCGACGACAAGACATCGGTCTAACTGTATATAATACTACATAGTCACTACAGCCCAGATTGGAAAGGTATGTTCGGAAACTAGTTTGGTAGCGGTCGGCAAGAAAGAAAATCCGTTCAGGTCAAGGGCAAATGATCTGGATGCCGACTACAGCATCTCAAATAGACCAGATAGTGCAGCTCATTAGAGCCTGTGATCCAAATTTGAGAGAGGGAGTGGAGTGGGGGTGGAAATTCGTTAAGTCTTTGAAGGACCATATATCAAAATCGGATGTGGTAACTAAGATACTGCTATTATCATACTGCTATTAACAAAGGAATCCGACGAACCGTAAATAGTTAGACCATAGTTTTMTGGAACTTCCCCCAATAAAGCTGCTCAACAATATTACTTCAATTATTAAATATTAATTAAAATCTATACATCTCATCAACAGGAAAATATTAAAAAATATTAAAATTATTGCACATTACCAATAAAGAACCACAAGGCTAATTCACACCCTAGCATACACACTTGGATTGGCTTTTTAGCTAACTCTGCCTATTTATTGCGCATCAAATGCCAGTGTGACGCTTTGCGAGTTTACTTTACAATTCAATTTCGTTATTYGTGTAAAAGTCGCTAGCTAAATAACATGTATTATTTATTTTAAGAGTTAGACTAATGTTTCTTAATTCTTTCTGCTTACAGTCTAATATTATTTACTATGCAATGAAATTTTTTCCTTTCGKTATTCAAACGTTTTGCAGCTATTAGGCATACGTGTATGTGTGAATGTTCGTATGCATATATATATATATGTGTGTGTGTGTGTAAATCCGAATGTATATGTATACTTATATGTATGCTTGTGTGCACGTTGTGTGAGATTATGGAGTTATATCCACTTGTTATAGAGATATATTTGAGAATAATCTCCGAAAAAAAGATTTTTTTTTTGGTTGTTTCGAATTTTTCATGAGGAACGCATCAAAAGTAGACGGATAGGGACAGCAAATCATGCCATATTTGGCCCCCTCATTTGTCATTTCATCTTGGAAAGGTACACGATCCTGCCACTAGTCGAAATTTCTAAAATGAATTACAGAAATTCGGAGTCAGTAATCTCAACTTTAAGAGCGCTACGTCTAATTTATGGTCTTCATAATGATTCTGTCGGATCAACAATAGAGCGTCTAGCGAAAAATTTGAATCCACAGGCACGGTACAAAATGTTCCCGTGTCTGTGAGACAAAGAAATGCCCGCATCAATTGAGGGAGACCCAAATCCATTTCTCAATCGTCATTTTCGAGCGTTAGACATCTCTGTGACATCGTGAATGGTGAATTTTTCGAAAAGATCCTTGCCTACATCCTTACAAGATCAAATAGACGCAATCGTCCGTATGTTCGTGAACTGGGCTGAGCAACAACTTGAAAATTATTCGGATGTTATCGAAAAATCACCTTCAACGATGTGGCTCACTTCTGGCTGAATGGCTTCGTCAATAAGGTCAACCAGCAATCCACACGTACTCCTTGAGTCACCATTGCAAAAATGTACGGTTTGGTGCGATTTATAGACCGATGGCGTCTTTGGGAATATTGTGAATGAAAAACGCTACTATTCAATGATAACCGAATATTTTTGGCCATAATTGGATGATATGGACTTATATGTGAGCATATTTGTGAGAATTTTTTTTTTTTACTTAGTGTTATCGGTCTGCAATATTTTAAAAGGGTTTTGCTGTTTTTCGAACCGGTGCACCAAATTTCTCTAAAACGATCTTCTTATATATGTATACTTTTCAGGTCGGGATGAAAGCAATACGATTTTTGATAATAATTTAAATTTTTTAAATCGCTCTTAAGTAAGTAACATTTTTTCTTAAAAAACGTAAATTTTTCGAAAGCCGCGATTTTGTCAAAAATCAGAATTTTGACTAGTGCCGCATGGCCTGTGGTCATTTCTTGTAATATTTTTTTTTTTTTTTTTTTGTTTTACTTTTTATCAGGAAAAAAATTTTTTCACCGTCCGACATTTAATTTCGGTGGTGCTGCTAGATTTCGACTATGGGATCCAGAGAATGCAAGTTTTTCGAAATAAAATGAATGAGTCGATTATTAAAGTACATAAAAAATTTTTTTTTTCTAATTTGCATGTGGATATATAGTATCTAACTCCTGAAAGTAGGCATTAATGTGACTGTCACCAAGCTGTCTAAGTGAGGATGTTTAATTTGAAATTAAAACACTAGTAAATATGTATTTATGTCTTTTAATAATTTATGCGGTGTCTATGTGTATGTGTATTTGTATGCATATGCCTAAGCGAATATATATGTATATATGTATATACATATATCTTCATCTGCAGCGTTCGTGTATTAGCATATTTTGTATTGCACTAGTTCGTAGATAGACGCTCGCTTCGTAACTGTTTTCAATTCATTAACAAAATTAATTTATTTGCAATAATTCTGTTATATATATAAATTGTTATCTGCCATTCGCATATCTAGATTATAAACGCTCTAGTGTGTGTTAAGTCGCTTATTTGTTGTTTTACAATACAATTACAAAGTTTATACTAAATTTAATTATTAAATAGTAAGCAGCGCATAACTACAAGTATATGTTTATGTATGTACATACATGCCTTTGTATGTATGTATTCTTGTATTTAGCTAGTTCCCTTTTTGTTTAGTGTGTGTGTTCACTTAATAATTATGAAATTTATTGCATTGTCTTTTGTGTGAGTTTGCTTRTGGTGCATACTAGAATGCCTAACTCTTATGCATACATATTAGCTAATTGCTTTTGTTATAATTAGTAACATTTAATGGTAATTTCGTACGAGAGCTGAGACTTTAAAAAGCTAAATATTTGGTGCGCACACATTTCATTGTCCAATGCGAAAACGTACATTATCCATGCCGTGGACTTTGCGTTTTAAACTGCTGCTGTCGGCCCAGGTGGAGTTGAGATACTCGTCGTCATCGTCTTGCTCAAGTTTCTGCAATGAATTAATGAACATTAATGAATAAATCATGTACTTTTCTTTTATGTAGGGTGCTGAGTATAACTCATGTATCAATATAGGTTTATCAACCAATAATAAAGTGTGATCCATTTCGAGATTCCCTACTTCTTTAAAGAAAAATGACTTCAAATTTAATGGGGGAAATTTTATTATCATTCGAAGGAACATGCTTTGGCATTTATTTTTTCAAGATTATCTCTCTCAAATCCACAGCCACTCGCCGGGTACTCCTGCTCTCTGAGAGCACTCATCAGCAACTCGGAATAAGCCTCTTACGTACAGCCGCAAACGAAGCCATTGCTTTTCGGAAAAGGCAAAAGAACAGGAGGTACGACGAGSAAACGCCGTGTCGCAGCGGAGAGAAAACAGACTGTCACCCTCGCAACGTTACGATCGACCACAACACGTGCGGGATGGGATAGATACCAAGCGTTGAAGAGGGAAGCAAGACGCATTTGCAAACAAAAAAAGAGAGCGACCGAAACGCGTGAGTACGAAGAGCTTGACAAGCTGGCCGACAGGGGTAATGTCGAAAATTTTAATAAAATATGCGGCGATTCTTCTGTTAGGTTTCAATACCGGAGCATACTCTTGTAGAACMCCCAGAGGTGGTCTAGTAAGTAACTGATGCAAAAAGCATACTAAAATTATGGAGCGAACACTTCTCCAGCTAGTTAAATGGCTGTGAAAGCATAATGCCAAGAGATGGTGAACCCGATTGCTCAATGGATAACGATGGAGTAGAGGTTTCATTGCCCGACCATGACGAAGTCCAAATAGCAATTCAGTTGTTATAGTAATTGCGTTGGGCGAATTAGGTTGTTGTAGCGTGGCAGTAGTCCGATTTCGCTCATCTACGAGTTCCGCCTTAATGATTTGCCAAGAAATTATTCATTAAGATTTCCTAATTTTTACTCAACTCACAGCTTGCACAAACGGACAGACAGGCAGTAACCCGAATTTCAAGTTTTCTCGTCACCCATGTACATCGCCCTTGGTTTTAGGTGATACGTACAACCGTCAGATGAACAAAACTATTATACTTTGTGGCATATGTTGCAAGGGTATAAAATTATTTTATATTCCCAGCTGTCCTCGAAACACATATTTTTGTACATTTCAGCGAAAAGGCTAYTCAAGTCTGATGTTTTGGTATATTTCGAGGACTTCGTTCTGCAGAAACTATTCCTGACAAGTGAAAGAGCGAATAAGGACACATTACTCATACGCACTGCTCGGGGCTGCAGACATTTGTTATCCAAAAATTTTACTGTTTTACATATGCCAAAATTACAAATTTAACCAGACATTAACAATATAATATTCATTGCTTAAACAGATTTTTTCACATTTTCGAAACTATCAATTTTTTTCTCTCCGAAATTAACCCTCAATTAGCATATACTTTTAGTACATTTTTTAAGAAAACAATTTTACTTTGCAAGTTTTAGTTGCCAGTTTTGATTACTTTTTTTTTTAATTTTTTTTCAAATTTAAAACTTAAAATTAAAAAGTCTAAAAGGAAAAGATATAAAAAGAGAAATTTTTACATATTTCTACTACAAACACTACAATTTAAAATAATTATATACAAATAAAAGAAATGCTGTAAAAAAATKTTTAAATTTTATTAAAAATAAGATTTTCTTTAGAAATCATTGCCAAAAAGGTAAAACACAAAGTAATAAAAATAAATAATTTCAAACTCGAAAAAACATTTTTTAAGCATATTTAAGCGGTGTTTAGGATTCACATTTTTAACTTAAATTCTTTAATTTGACTTTTAGGATTAAAAATTTATTTGAGTTCTTTAGTCTGGTATTTGGGATTCAAATTTTTAAAAACTWTTTAACTTTTGAAAATATTTAATTCAAATTTTAATTCAATTGGCCTTTCAATGCGTTAATTGTAACCCTATCAGTTGCTCCAAGGTTAGGTACTTTTAAAACCGCATTATATTACGACGATTAATACAAAAAATAACTTTAAAATTTTACATTTTCAATATCGTCTTTTGAAGTGTGAAAATAGTTCGAATATTTTTGCAGTTACGAAAATAGTTCGAACCATAAGAAATTAAGCGCTTTAACATGAAATATCCATACACCTCAGTCAGGATTACGTTAATTGTAAGAAGCTTACTAAATTGCTCAATTTGAATACAATTCAACAATCCAATTAGGACTAAATGTGTTTACATTCCACAGCTAAAACTAATATAGTATTACAAGTATTGTATGCATATAAGTATGTACCTGAACTTACAGTATTTATGTACATAGAAMGCATTTAGTTCATGTCCATGTCTAGGATATCGACTTATTTGTCATTTATTTTCAATTCCACTAATCATTGCTCATTAAGGGGGTGCAGTGAATGGCAAACAATGAAGGGAACAAGGAAAGTGAGAACGGTGCGGAGTGTACGCTACTTGCTAGGAAAACTGAGCAACATTATTGTAATAAGAAATTACTAGCACGTGATGACTAATACTAAATGAAGGTTAGTTTCTAACTAAGCAGGAAGATACAAATATGATCAGAAATGTTGTAATCAGAAATATTTTTTTAAATGAAACGTTGTCTACACTTAAGCTCCATGCTATATAAGAGTAGTCAAATCACATTAGCATTATTAGCAATTTTCATTAAAATGTACATCATTACATTTAAAAATATTTTAAGATTTTTTTTTTTTTTTAATATCGGTACATTTAGTTTTCAGCCTTTGAGATCGTTCTTATAGACATTCTGCTGTATGTACATATTCATAATTGAATTTACCTGTATTTTCTTACAATAACTAAATATACCGCAACTGGGCTCTACTGACCTAAATTGCAATGCATTTTCGGCCCCTTTGAAAATTGGCGTTGACACTTTGCACTTGTGTATTTACTCGTGCRCAAATATTGCTTGCCACATTTCCGTCGTGGCCATAGTCGCCACTTCTGTGACCATTGCTGTAATATTTGTTGATATTTTTTCCATACTTATTGTTGGCCGCAATGTTAAGTGGTCTTACATTGCTTGCCCTTTGTGCAGGTGTGTGTGCATGTGGGCGCGTATGCATGTGTGTGTGTGTGTGTGCATATTAGTGTAATGTGCAGAGCAAATGACCAAGAAAAATTCCGCTCTTTGCTCGCCTTATAAATGAGATGCAATGAAAGATGGCCTTGGCTGGCATTCGAGTGGCAATTTAGCCAGTTGCAGTTACATGTGTATTGGTACGTGCATGTGTTTAGCTTCTGTGTGTGTGTTAAGCTGGGATTTTCTTCAACCTGATCGATATTTAGGAGTTTTGAAAGTAATTTTTAGTTCAAAATGCCTGTTCAAAGTATAAGCATATCATAGATTTATTGATTTAGTTCGGTTTTATTTTTTCAATTTGATTTGAAAAAATTTTTTTTTTCTATATTTTCTTTATATTGACAGCATTACGCCAAATTAATCGTTGAAATCGTTGAATCGTTTTCCTAAATGTAGGTAAAGATACATTACACGTATATGTCGAGGTATGGAAAAAGGAGTAATATTTATTTATGCAGACGCAAGACATCATAAGAAAAATAGTAAGAATAAAAGGTAGTAGTAGTAGTAGTAGTAATAATAACAGTATTATAGTAGTATAGAATAAAAAACGCCTCCAATGAAAACTAACCAACAGACTCGGATGAGAGACCCCCTTTTGATGACGACCATGGCAAACGCATTTAGGATTACGATTTGAGGGAATGCACTTGGAATTTCCGGTCTCTTAATTGGGAAGGTGCCGCTGACTAACTGCTTGATGTCCTCGTGTAAACAATGCCTGACATCACCGTCGTCCAAGAAATGCGATACACGGGACACGGACTGAAACAAGTAGGTTCTTGTAACATTTAGAATAGTGGCCATATAAAGTAGCACAAATTCGGTATCGGATTCGTGATGTGTATGAACTCTAGATTCCAGCATTAGAAAATACATCAAACTACCTGGCTGTCTCCGGATCGAAAACCCACAAACCAGATCGATTATGTTGTAATAGACAAAAGACAAGTATCCAGTGTTTTAAGTGTGCGTGCACTCCGAGGTCCTAACATCGACTCGGACCACTATCTTATTGCATCCAAGATTCGCACCCGCCTCTGTGCAGCAAAAAACGCACATTAACAAACACAGGGAAGGTTCGACRTCGAGAAGCTGCAATCACAACAAACAGCCCAATGATTTTCTACTCGAGTCAAGAYAAATAAATGGAGAATGCAYCGCAACCTAGGGTCTATTGTGCCCCTCTACTCGACTTGCATTCCTGCTCTCTGATATCATTCATCAGCAACTCGATATAAGGGAACTGTGGGTTGGCATTTCAAGCTCCTTATGTRCAGCTGCAAACGAAACCATCGGTTTTCGGAAAAGGCTAAAGAACAGCTGGTAAGACGAAGAGTGCCGTGTCTCAGCGTAGAGAAAACAGACTACTGCCTACCTCGCAACGTTACRATAGAAAATGCGTGCGGAATGAGATAGAAAGCTGAAAAGGGAAGCGAGACGGATTTGCAGACAAAAAAGAGAGTGACCGAAATACGTGAGTATGAATAGCTWAACAAGCTGGCCGACACAGATAATGCTAAACGAGGTTTCAGGCAAGGTGGCTCCCTATCGTGTGACTTCTTCAATCTACTGCTGCTGGCGTACACGGATGGTATTGATGGCATTGGCCTCAACACCCTCTTCGTTAGTTCWGCTTTCTCCAGACTGAATAAGAAAAGGAAGMAAAGCAAATGGGCAAAGCAATGGCAATGAACGAGTGTAAGACGAAATATCTCMTGTCATCAAGTAAACAGTAATCGCGCGACTAGGCTCCCACGTCACTGTTGACKGACATAACTTCGAAGTTGTAGATAATTTCATCCATCTTGGWACCAACAATGTCAGACTCGAAATCCAATGCAGAATAACTCTTGCCAAYAGATGCTACTTCGGACTGAGAAAGCACTTAAGATGTTAAGTCCTCTCTCGACGAACAAAGCAACTCTATAAGTGAGTCATTATTCCCGTCTTGCGATATGGTGCAGAGGAATGGACTATGACAACAGCTAATAAGTCGACGTTACGAGTTTGCGAGAAAGTGGTTCTGTGGAAGACTTATGATCCTTTGCGCATGGCGAATATCACATTCGATGCAACGATAAGCTGTACGAGTTATACGACGACATAGACATAGTTCAGCGAATTAAAAGACAGCGACTGCGCTGGCTAGGTCATGTCACCCAAATCGACGAAAATATTCYAGCTCTGAAAGTATTCGACGCAGATGAAAGCAKAGGAAGACGTAGATCTCCACCACGTWGGAAAGACCAGGTGGATAAAGACCTGRCTTCACTTGGAATCCCCAATYGGCACCAAACAACGAAAAAGAAAGAAAACTGACGCGCTGTYGTAAACTSGGGCATAACCACGCAATAAAAAAGAAAAATAAGAATTTTATAGGAACTTCTATTTTTCCTAAMAACTTCAACAATCTTTCGGAATCAATTTACTCTTACATAAACTTTAAAATACAATAGAATTTTTGCGTTGAAAAAAAAATCTAACTTTTTCATTCGTTTTTGTAATTTATTTTTATCCTTAGTGATGTGCTTGTTTATAACGAGCGCCAGRCAAACGAGGTCAAGTCAACATATTGAAAAGATTTATCCGAACTGGCAACCAAAATAAATAATGAATATGAATTTGATTTCCGGATTTGTTTACTCTCACTTTGTAACGGAAAACCTGCCGTCACCCTTTTTCAAAGCAAATTCCAAAGAGACAAATATGCTTACGTCATCATGCATAAGTAAAACTACCGGCAAAATGTATGAATTTATAATATATAAATATTAACATGTATGATATAGTATGTTATACATATATATGCGTATATGTRTATRTATTTTAGTTATACAAATAAATATATTGAGGCTATATTGATGTAAAGACAACTCAAGGCCACTTTGATCATGTTTAACTGGCATGAACACTGTTCTAGGAGTGCTCACTGCTGTTGTATCAAGATGAGCCATTTCCATGATAAAATCTGGATTGACTAAATAGACGACAACAACAAATAAAACAAACAGCGCTGGCAGTGTGAGAAAAAATGGATAAAGTAAATAYTGTTAGGCATGATTAATTAACTTGTTATGAGTTATAAAAGTAATTTGAGTAATTTGTTAAATCGATGTAATAAACAACAATTAAGGAAGCCTAATAGACTTTATTTCTCGTTACACGCAAAATATGTCAGCCGCTGTATAYTTCGTACTTACCCCTGCACGGAGTTCGATGTCGACAGCACACCATTTTCCAATGAGTCGCGCGACATTTCGTCCGCCATTTGCACTTTAAGCTGATGACCGAACGAATTCATATCGGAATTGGGTRTCATTTGTGAGCCGCCCGGCGATTGTGCCAAATATTGACCGGGCGTTGTGACCGAACCGCCCTGCGATATAGAGGTCGTCATGCCGGGACCACCATTCGGCAGTACCACATCCACGCAACTCTCACCCGTCGTCGAGTCCATATTGATGATCTGACTGCCGGCAGCATTATTAGCCAAYGCAGCGCCATCACTCTCGTCCACCTCACCCTCATCAATATCCATATCTTCGGCATTCTTATCGAGCGGCGCCGTTTCTTCATCCTCATTATAGATTTTGAAGTATGCATATGTCAGGTATATCACCGATATAATAAACGATGGWATTGGTATGGCCATCGAATAGATCAGATTCAATGTGTTCTGCCAATAATCCAAATCGCTTATCACCAAACTTGGATCGACTTTCGAATAATAGCACGGAAACTTAATACCAATCTTCGTATAGCGTTTTAGCCAAATTGTACAATTTAGCATGGGCGGATAACCACAACCCTTAACGTTGGGAAAAAGACGCGCGCCCACATAGAAATACATCGAATTATTACCCATGAGACCCTCATTCAATTCAGAGATCTCATCGAAGGGATGTCGTTCTTCGTTGAACAGTATRCTGCCGGGTGCACCGCTCATATCGTCGTCCAGCGGCTCCTCATCGACGAGATAGCCACTCGTGCCGTCACCAATGCCGGCACTCTCACCGCCAAAACTAATCGTATTCAATCGTACTTGCTCGCTTGTCGTCGACGCCGATGCCGCCGCTGCAGCTGCAAGCGCCACTGCGGGGCTGGACATTAATGCCGCCGCCGCCGGTACATCCACCACTTGATTCGCTTTGGCGGCATCACTCGTGGCCGCATCATAATCATAATCACGTATGGCCCGCTCATAGCGATCGGTACGCTTGACCGGCGGCAATTCACGTTCCGCCTCAGCCAAATTAATGTGATATTCGGTGAAATTGAATTCATCTGTGTAATTGTACAAATTCAGTCGATAATTGACGCGTATCTGCGTACAAGTGTAAATATCCTTTGTGCAGCCCTCGCGACATGACGCCCACGAGCAATTCTTGGCGCCGAAATATGTCTCCACATCGTAGGTTTCACACAAGGCGGGCACCTCTTCGAAYTGCATAAAGATCGTCGTGAAGGCGGGCTCTATGACAAACGGCACGAGAAAGAGGAATGCAAACATACTGAATGTGCCGAGTAGTATGAAGAAGGCAGTGGTGTAGAAGAGCATCTTCTCCTTRAAGGTGCGTTCTTCTTGTTCGTCACCCATTTTTCGTGTATTCTGTTTGCCGCTGTTGTTGTGTTGGTGATATTAATTATTGTGTTTGTTGTTGTTGTTGTTGTTGCTATTCGAGCGCTTGTTGTTTTTGTTGTCTGTTGCGTTTACATATGTTTATTGAGCAAATGTATGAAAACTCAGCAACACACGTCGCTGTTGTTGTTGTAAACGTCGAATCAATAATCGTTGCTAGCGCCGCGCCGATGTATTACGAAGTAATTGCGTGCGTTTTAAATATATTTTTTAGTTTTAAATTTTTATTTCTCCAATTTATTTCTAGTTAGCGTCACAATTTCTAATTTTGCTTTAAGTTTCGCCGAAAATCATTAAAAATATGGTTTTGTTTTCTTTAAGATTTTATTTTTATTTTTCTAATTTTAATAAATTTT